>NC_061509.1:3192492-3492492 GCF_022539505.1 Lolium rigidum | reverse complement strand
TCGGTTTCTACTACAGCAGTCCATTCAACATGACGTATTCTGCCATTATCTTTCTCGAGAAATGGGCCACACGAACCACAATTTCATTAAGTAACGGGAGTTCAACACCAAAACACAGTCAGTAGTACGAAGCAGAGCCGCCGGGTACAATCCACCCAGCAATACCAAACGCCATCGACGAAAACTAAGAACTAGATCGAGCTTCGGAAATTCAGTTCGGCTCCCGGTTGCGTATGCTCCCTATACCAAAAAATTATATTTCGAGTTGTCGAAAAAATTTGACAAAAAATTCTACATGTACATCTCCATAATATATATGCATTCGTCAAGTTTCACGAAAAATCAATATTTTCTATGGTCTATGTAAAAAAGAGAAAATTTATCTTGTAAAAAACATTATTTTTAGCATTGAGTTTTGTCTTTTTTACACACACCACATGACAAGTCCATTTTTTATGAAACAACTTTGTGAGCGCATAGCACGTGAAGATGTACGTGCGAATTTTTCGTTTTAATTTTTTTGAAATTCAAAATATATGTAAGATGAATTTCAAAATAGAGGAAGCATATGCTTCCATGTTCCAAAACACCACTCCCATCGAGCTTGAACTAAAGGTTACAAGATGACTTTTCTTTATAGCACTTGGATGGCTCACTGCTCATTATTACTCCCTCTAGTCTCATTTAATCAACGCTCTGTATAGAGACGACACGCTGTTTCAGTTCTATTCCTGCGTCAATTAATAACGACACCTAGAATTCATAAGTGAAACAAGTAAACAACAATATTTGTAGGATCTCCATGACAGAACATTGTGAAAACAAGATTATATTTATTTCTCTTTTGCATACTGTCCAAAACATAACAGCATTTCATAATATCAGCACATTTCTATTATCTACTAGTACGAGGAAAGGCGGCAAACCATTTCTGATACAGATCATCGAAAGATTCAGGCTTTGAATGAATTACCGGAGCTAGGCTGGAAACATTTCAAATATATTTAGCTAGAGGAATGTTGGTTTCATTTTTTAGGAGACACAAGGCTTCAATTAAGGAAGTCACACTAGCAATTCACGCATAAAGAAGACATCAATTAGTCATTTATCGGAAGACACACATGTCAAACATTGCAGATCATTGTTGGGTTTTAACCATCGAAGTTAATTTCCTTACTTCGCAGGAAGGTTAGGGCCTGGAGTTACTGAAACCGGGTTGATTCTGATCAATGGCCGCCGAGAGAAGCTTGCCTTTGGAACCTCGGTAAGATAACTTATCAGTTCCAACTTTAAAATGTCTTGGCGTGTAGAAGCACACTTATCAGTTGTTGTATGATCCTGATTCTGTTGGGGACTGATCACTGAACTGAAGGCTTACGTGACCCAAGACAACGTGCTGATGTCCACGATGTCGGTGCGTGAGGCCGTCTATTACTCAGCGCAGCTGCAGCTGCCAGGGACGATGCCAGCGGCAGAGAAGCGCGCACACGCCGACGGCGTGATCCGGGAGATGGGGCTCGGGGACGCCATGGACACGCGCATCGGCGGGCGCATAACCAAAGGCATCAGCGGTGGGCAGCGAAAGCGGTTAACCATCTGCATCGAGATGCTCACGCGCCCGCGGCTGCTCTTCCTCGACGAGCCCACCAGCGGGCTCGACAGCGCCGCCTCCTACCATGTCATGAGCCACATCACCAGAGTCGCGGCCAGGGAGGGCATGACTGTCGTCGCCGCCGTGCACCAGCCCAGTGGCGACGTCTTCGACCTCTTCCACAGCCTCTGTCTGCTTTCCCAAGGCAGGACCGTCTTCTTTGGAGCAGCATCAGAGGCCAACCAGGTGATTACATTGCATACGTGCCTCTCTCTCCTTGCAGCAACATCAAATCCACTTTGGTGCCAAACACCTAGTACAATTGAACTCCATGATTTCCCAGCAGAAAATGACAGCATTAATCAAGAAAATATACTGCCACGCGTGGGCACCCTAATCGTTGCCACACATTGAAGTTCAATTAAGATAGCACACATTCCTGATTCATAGTTAATTTTGATCCAGCATCAGGACATGATTTTAAGAGTTCTTTTCGTATTCATTTCTTGTAGTTCTTTACTCAAAGTGGCTTCCCATGTCCACAACTGAGGAACCCGTCTGACCACTTCCTGAGAACAATCAACAAAGATTTTGACGAGGTAACTATTATTTTGTAATTTCCTTATATCTTTTGTCGAATTAAAAACTGTTTTCTTTAGCTATGTGATCCCATATGCAGGAAATTGTTGAAAGTTCCAAATCTAGGAGAAAAACAGCAGCTGAAGCAATAGACATTCTGACAGATGCTTATCAGTCCCCTGCTTATTCAGAAAAAACAACCAACCGAATAGCTGAGATGAAACAGATAGTAAGTTATTTCCGAACTCATTTTCCTGAAGAGTAAAGACTTCATTATTTTGGCCCAGACAATGTGTGTGATTACAAAACCCACAAAAAATGTTAACTGCAAAATAATTATTAGAATTTTTTACTAAGTGAAATACTCCCAGTTCATGAAAAAGTGAAGTTCTCGACCTTGACCACTAGATTGAAATGCAGTATATGTACATATAATACCTAATAAATATATGGAAAATTTGCTACATGACACTGTTATTTTACGTCATTTGCTAAAACACACCGCCCGATTGACAGGTACCATTACAATTTTGTGACACATTTGCCAAAACACACCACCTACCCAAAAACGGAAAATCTTGCACTTTCTTCAAAACCAGACATATCAAGGTCATCCCAGCCAAAAGTGCAAAATTTTACCTTTTTGGATAGGTGGTGTGTTCTGTCAAATGTACCACAAAATTGAAATGGTACCTGGCAATGACATGATTGAACGGTGTGTTTTGGCAAATGATAGAAAATAATGGTGTCTTATCTTATGGCAAATATAATACGATTCAAGTTTCGAATTTGAATATTTGGGAAAAAATACCATTCCAAGTTTTCAGAGTTCAACTAAAGGTATATGCAAAACATCACTTTTATGTGAACTAGAGGGAGTAAGATATTAATTCAGCATTTGTACAACACCATGTCATTTTTTATTTCAGTGAACCTGTACCAAACTTCTCACCATGGAGTATATGGTGCTGAGTTAGCAATATTTACGCATTTAAGACCTAACCGCTATTGTAATATGTGCTACATTGTAGGGTGGAGCTCCATTTAGGAAGAGGGAACAAGCCAGCTTCTCAGCAAAGCTTTTTGTACTCACTAGAAGGTCATTTATAAATATGCACAGAGACATAGGATACTATTGGATGCGTTTGGGTATTTACCTAGGCATCGGCATTTGTCTTGGCACTATATTCTACCAAGTTGGCCACAGTTACAGTTCTATCCAGGTAAACAATAGCATGATTTATTAGGCAACGTAACATTTTATATACCACCAGAATTGATTTGTTGCCCTATTTTGCAGGCAAGATGTGAAGTAATAATGTATACAACCGCACTTCTTACTTTCATGGCAATTGGAGGATTCCCTTCTTTTGTAGAGGAAGTAAAGGTTGATTTCTCTCCCACCAGACTTAATATTTTCATGAGTATTTCTGTCTATACAGAAATAAATAAAAAAGAGAGGTATACTGAAATTATTAGGTGGCATCAAGTAAAAACAAACAATATTACTTGTGGTTATCCATGAATTCTTCATCATTTATTTTCCTGACTAAAGTAGTTAACAATATTGCTGAGAGAGAGATGGCTTACTTATCAGAGATACTAGTAAACTACATGATCATTCATAGATGTCAGCAATCAAGAACTGGATAGTGCTATACTGTAATCTTGTCTGGAAAAAGTATCTTGTTGGAGAAAATGTGCAATTTTAGATTTGACAGTGTACCAACTTGTTTGACTTCGATATAAAAAAATACATTCTCAGGCGACTTGGAAATAGAAGGTCTGCGCAGATACATATATTTTTTCCTCATGGTCGATGACTAACTGAAGAGTTGGTTGCACATATTTTTCTACTTTGCAGGTATTCAGAAGGGAGAGGCTGAGCGGCCATTACGGCGTGGCGGAGTTTGTCATCTCAAACACACTATCAGCCACTCCATATCTTGCAGTCATCACCGTGATCCCAGGCGCAATGTTGTACTACCTGACAGGGCTAACCAAAGGGGCTGACCACTTTGTCTACTTCGTCATCAACCTGTGCATGTGCACATTGCTAGTAGAGAGCATGATGATGATTATCGCCGTCATCGTCCCGGACTTTCTGATGGGGATCATCGTTGGGGCTGGAGTGCAAGGGGTGATGATGCTCAACGGTGGCTTCTTCCGCCTCCCCAACGAGCTCCCAAAGCCGGTGTGGAAGTACCCTTGCTACTACATCTCATTCCACAAGTACGCGGTGCAGGGGTTCTACAAGAACGAGTTCATCGGGCAGTCGTTCCCGAGTGACCAGCTCATTGAGAAAAATGTTACCATCAGTGGCATGCAAGTGCTCCAGGAGAAGCTGCAGGTGGAGATGGGGTACTCCAAATGGGTAAACATTGCCATCCTTTGTGGAATGATGGTGGTGTATAGGATGATGTTCTTTGCTATTGTCAAGATCACGGAGGAAGTCAGGACAAAACGAAGGGGAATGAAATGGAAATGGTGCAAATAGATGTCAGCTGATTTCACTTATTTTCTTGTCACGTACAAAACTGCCATTGGCTATACAAACACGGCATGGTATACGGTTTGTTTGGACTGGAGCTTTCTGACAAAGCAGTCGTAGCTGGTTAAGACCTGAGAAGCAGGTGAAGCTGGATAACCCGGTGGTACAATGTATTGTTTTTTTTTAAATGGAAATTATATTCCACTAAACATACTGCTCAGCAATGTTGCTGGCGAGCAAACTGATTACAAAGTCAGGATCAGTGTCCATCCAGCTAGATGAGGGAGCACTGTCCTGGTTGCCAAACTATATATGGGCTACCTTATTACAATCTCTGTGGTAAAATGCATATTTGTAAATTGTAATGGTGCTCTAGTACTATTTCATGATAATTGATTTTTTTAAACCGTTTAACTCTACACAAGTACGAGATTACCTAAGCGTATCTAAAGTTCTAAACCTATATGTGTACCAAAACCGGTGCTGGACAATTGTACGAGAACCACTAGTCAGAGTACCTATCTGGCAAACATTCATGCTCTCATCTACCATCAGTATGCAGATAACACGCTGATAAAAACGTTGACTACCAGCACACTCATCGGAATCGATAACATAACATGGCTATCATAGATAATGCTGCAGAGGAAGGAACCGCAGGTACCGGACCTACAGTTCGTCTTACCTGAACCGCCGGGGCGCCTCCCCCGCTCCTCTCATTGGTCGTCGCAGATGCTGGCTCCTTCTCTGGTCGTCGCGATTACTGGGCTCCTTCTCTCCCGTTTCCCGGACGGCGTCCTCGGGCTGATCTTCCACTCCACCGGGCGGTGGCGCGGTAATAAGGAGGAGCATTGGGATAGAGGAGAAGGGACTAGTGGGAGAAGTAGGACTCCGGCGCCGGCGAGGGATTGGGAGTCGGCGTTGGCAAGAAACGAAGAGGAGGCGTCCGGTTCGGCTCGGCAGTGGAGCTCGCTTTCGGTGCGATACACAAACACCAGGTAGTACCCTGCTTGGGCTTGGGTTCACTTGGTGGCCCGGCCCATATTACACAGTGCACACTACACTCTGGTCTGTGGTGTACGAATGTGTGATAGATCAGGGCATCAGGCAGTGAGCTTAGCTTTGGTTTTATTTACTAGGCTTTTCTTTGCATCATGTCTCGGTTACGCGGTTCTCAGTTGGAGATGGCAAAATTAATATGCTGAGTAATTCACAAGAAGATCTTTGACGAAGTGGTGAATGGAAGATACTTAGAAGATTTTGTCAATAACCGCACAACACCAAGGTACAACACATAAATGCATCATGCAGATAGAGCAACGTCTTTCAGATAGAATATCAACACCACTTCGCACATATCTTCAAGATATGAGATATGTCATATCTTTAACATTTATTTTTCTTCAGGTCTTTTCATCCTCTCATCCATCGCTATAAGAGATGGCATAGAGACCATTTTGTTTGTGAATCTATTTTGTGTTATCGTACTTTCCTTCTTTAGTGTGTATTACTTGAGACATGGGAATCGTCAACGTGACAATCCTACTATGCTTACTACTACTCATGCCACTCCATTTGGTTCCTGGTAAACATTTTCTAAAAAACACCTGAAAATTAATGCACTTCCTCAATGTACGTTTAATATATTTTTTATTCATATCTGAAATTTATACTCCATGCTATAAATTCATTGTTTCACGTGAGAATATTGTAGCATCTATTTTTTCATGTAATGTATTGTTTATTGTTGTCTTGTAGGTTCGGAGGCCTACACTTGCAAAGAGATGAGTGAGACATATACTACTTCATCATGTGTTGAGAATGAATGTGGTGAGGCCTGCCACAAGGAGGGCTTTAGAGAAGGGGAGTGTGGAATTGCTTACAGAAGAAGAAAAATTTGTCTACTTTGTTTCTGCAAGAAAGAGTGTTGAATAAAAATGTTCCAAAACTATCGCTGGATGTGTTGTAGCAGCTAATAAAATTGTGTAGCCAGAAGAACTAATAATGATCAGTGGTAATTTTATTGACTCTACCAATGTCCTTGTGTTTTGGCGTAAACACACATGTAAATATCTAACTCATGCCACAATACTAAAATACACTTTAACTATCTATTACTTCAAAAAAATTAATGACGACAAAGTAATGAGACATTGCATTCTTTTAAAGGAGCAAATATAATCAGATTTTGTATTTTTAAATACAGGAAAATTAATTTGGGATATGGATGACAATGTGAAAACTTAGTTCCGTGAGACTGACCATGGAGGCCCATGGGCCCAAGTGCACCTGCCACTTCATGGATTACTATTTTCATAAATTCAACCATATCACTTATTTAGGAGAAGCCCAAATTTTTGGATGTGGATTTCGGGGCAGACTTAGAGGAGAGAAGCCCTTTGTCTCTCGAGAAACGCTAAAACCATCTCCTCCGTGTTTCCACCCGTAGACTTCATCGTACTCATCGTCACCAACACCTCGCTAACATGGCGAGCATCATAACTATCGCACTCCCAACAACACAATCTCTATCGACATCTTTCACATCCTCCTATGCAGCCTTGATAGAGTTGAAAATATGCCCTAGAGGCAAGAATAATAGTGTTATTATCATATTTTATTATTCATGATAAATATTTATACTCCATGCTAGAATTGTATTAACCGGCATAATACATGTGTGGTTTCATAAACAACATTGTATCCCTAGTAAACTCCTAATACTAGCTCGTTGCTTAATGTTGGTCAAGATTTCCAAACCATAAACATGTGATTCGATTAATAATGGTGTCATGTCATTGGGAGAATAACGTTATGGACATACCTAACTAAGCAAAGCAATTAGATTGTGTCACTATGTTTAAATTGCTGCAGTTTGCCTATGTCAAGTATCTTTTTTTTGAGAAAAGATAGCTGTGATATATTAATTCACCGAAACATCGGAGTCCAAACCACTTACAATAACAGCCGGTGGAACCCCCAGCCAAGTCCTAGACAGTTTATTATCGCAGCCCTCCTTAGCTAACACATGAGCAACCTCATTTGCCCTACGACGAACAGCCCGCACCGTGAGCTCAGCAAACTCAACCATGAGTTCCTTCACCTCCTCCACTAGAGGACCATGGAGTGATCTATCCTTGTCCTTCTGCCGTAGTTTCGATGCCACCGACGTGCTGTCTGTTTCAAGCACAGCCCTTGTCACCTGCAATTCCTTCGCCAGGAGAAGTCCTCTTCGACATCCTAGAAGTTCACCCATCTCAGCATCTGCAACATGGGTGAAAAAATGACATGCCCCCGCTAGGAAGCCACCATGGTGATCACGGACGACTGATACGTCTCAAACGTATCTATAATTTCTTATGTTCCATGCTACTTTTATGATGATACTCACATGTTTATACACACTTTATGTCATATTTATGCATTTTCCGGCACTAACCTATTGACAAGATGCCGAAGAGCCAGTTGTTGTTTTCTGCTGTTTTTGGTTTCAGAAATCCTACAAAGGAAATATTCTCGGAATTGGACGAAATCAACGCCCAGGGTCTTATTTTTCCACGAAGCTTCCAGAAGACCGAAAGGATTACGAAGTGGGGCGACGAGGCGCCGCCACACTAGGGCCGCGCGGCCTAGGGGGGCCCGCGCCGCCCTAGTGTGTCGCCCCCTCATGTCGCCCCTAAACCTACCTTTCCGCCTATAAGAAGCCTTCGTCGAGAAAACCCCAGTACCGGGAGCCACGATACGGAAAACCTTCCAGAGACGCCGCCGCCGCTAATCCCATCTCGGGGGATTTAGGAGATCGCCTCCGGCACCCTGCCGGAGAGGGGAATCATCTCCCGGAGGACTCTTCATCGCCATGATCGCCTCAGGAGTGATGTGTGAGTAGTTCACCCCTGGACTATGGGTCCATAGCAGTAGCTAGATGGTTGTCTTCTCCTCATGTGCTATCATTGTTAGATCTTGTGAGCTGCCTATCATGATCAAGATCATCTATTTGTAATGCTACATGTTGCGTTTGTTGGGATCCGATGAATATGGAATACTATGTTATGTTGATTAGCAATCTATCATCTATGTGTTGTTTATGATCTTGCATGCTCTCCGTTGCTAGTAGAGGCTCTGGCCAAGTTGATACTTGTGACTCCAAGAGGGAGTATTTATGCTCGATAGTGGGTTCATGCCTCCATTAAATCTGGGACAGTGACAGAAAGTTCTAAGGTTGTGGATGTGCTGTTGCCACTAGGGATAAAACATCAATGCTATGTCTAAGGATATTTGTGTTGATTACATTACGCACCATACTTAATGCAATTGTCTGTTGTTTGCAACTTAATACTGGAAAGGGTGCGGATGCTAACCTGAAGGTGGACTTTTTAGGCATAGATGCATGCTGGATAGCGGTCTATGTACTTTGTCGTAATGCCCAATTAAATTTCACACTACTCATCATAATATGTATGTGCACTGTTATGCCCTCTTTATTTGTCAATTGCCTAACTGTAATTTGTTCACCCAACATGCTATTTCTTATTGGAGAGACACCACTAGTGAACTGTGGACCCCGGTCCATTCTTTTACATCGAATACAATCTACTGCAATACTTGTTTTTACTGTTCTTTGCAAACATCATCTTCCACACTATACATCTAATCCTTTGTTACATCAAGCCGGTGAGATTGACAACCTCACTGTTACGTTGGGGCAAAGTACTTTGATTGTGTTGTGCAGGTTCCACGTTGGCGCCGGAATCACTGGTGCTGCGCCGCACTACACTCCGCCACCATCAACCTTCACGTGCTTCTTGACTCCTACTGGTTCGATAACCTTGGTTTCTTACTGAGGGAAAACTTGCTGATGTACGCATCACACCTTCCTCTTGGGATTCCCAACGGACGCGTGTTGTACGCGTATCAAGCTCTTTTTCTGGCGCCGTTGCCGGGGAGATCAAGACACGCTGCAAGGGGAGTCTCCACTTCCAATCTTTACTTTGTTTTTGTCTTGCTTTACTTTATTTTATTTACTGCTTTGTTTGCTCATTATATCAAAAATACAAAAAAATTAGTTACTTGTTTTACTTTATTTACTTTCTTGTTTGCGTTCTCAATATTAAAAACACAAAAAAATAGTTACTTGCATTTACTTTATTTAGTTTGTTTTATTTACTATTGCTAAAATGAGTAATCCTGAAGTTGAAGTTCGTTCGTTTAAGCAACAAGGGGGAGAATGTTTAAAAGATGCTTGGTATAGGATTAGTGATGCTCATAATAGGTGCACTAAGAAACACTCCACTATTATCCTACTTAGGAATTTTTATGTTGGTATCTCTAGTTGGAATAGGTATGGTCTTGATAGTCTCGCGGGAGGCAATTTCCTAGGCACTCTTGCTTTGGAAGCTAGTTGCATCATTGAGAGTCTATTCGGAGTACCACCTGTTAATAAAGTTAAAATTGAAATCTCTCTTGAAGATGTCATGAAAAAGTTGGAGACCATAGAGCAAAATCTTCCAAGTATTAATACTAAATTGGAAATATTACTTAATAGCACTGATAAACTTGATAAATCTCTAGGTGGAATTAATGAGAGAATTGCCATCTTAGAAACTTGTGCTACTCATGATAATCAAACCCATAGGATTAGTGAACTTGAAGAAGCTATGGGAACCTTGGGTTCAACTTTTTCTTCTCTTAAATTTAAGGAGAAAGCTTATGTGGGTAAGGAGCAAAAGTTCATGTATGTCTCTAAGGTGCCTAAGCCAAAAAACTACTATAGGCCTAAAATTGACAAAACCCCTGGTAATGATGTTGATGCTTCATCTCTTGATGTTACTTGATTCACACTTTCTGCGCCTAGCTGAAAGGCGTTAAAGAAAAGCGCTTATGGGAGACAACCCATTATTTTACTTTCTACACTTTTTTTATATTAGAGTCTTGAAAGTTGTTACTACTATAGCAACCTCTCCTTATCTTTATTTTATTGAATTTTTGTGCCAAGTAAAGTCTTTGATAGTAAGGTTCATACTAGATCTGGATTACTGTGCAGAAACAGATTTCTTGCTGTCACGAATTTGAGTATTATTCTCTGTAGGTAACTCAGAAAAATCTGCCAATTTACGTGAGTGATCCTCAGATATGTACGCAACTTTCATTCAATTTGAGCATTTTCATCTGAGCAAGTTAAGTGCCCCAGAAAAATTTGTCTTTACGGACTGTTCTGTTTTGACAAATTCTGCCTTTTATTTCGCATTGCCTGTTTTGCTATGCTTGATGGATTTCTTTATTCCATTAACTTTCAGTAGTTTTGTGCAATGTCCAGAAGTGTTAAGAATGATTATGTCACCTCTGAACATGTGAATTTTTGATTATGCACTAACTCTCTAATGAGTTTGTTTTGAGTTTGGTGTGGAGGAAGTTTTCAAGGATCAAGAGAGGAGGATGATACAATATGATCAAGGAGATTGAAAACTCTAAGCTTGGGGATGCCCCCATGGTTCATCCCTGCATATTTCAAGAAGACTCAAGCATCTAACCTTGGGGATGCCCAATGCATCCCCTTCTTCATCGACAAATTATCAGTTCACCTCTAGTGAAACTATATTTTTATTCCGTCACATCTTATGTGCTTTACTTGGAGCGTCTGTTTGTTTTTGTTTTTGTTTTGTTTGAATAAAATTGGATCCTAGCATTCATTGTGTGGGAGAGAGACACGCTCCGCTGTTGCATATGAACACATATGTTCTTAGCTTTATTCTTAATGTTCATGGCGAAGGTTGAAACTGCTTCGTTAATTGTTATATGGTTGGAAACGGAAAATGCTACATGTGGTAAATGGTATAATGTCTTGAATAATTTGATACTTGGCAATTGTTGTGCTCATATAGATCATGTTTAAGCTCTTGCATCATGTACTTTGCACCTATTAGTGAAGAACTAGATAGAGCTTGCTAAAATTTGGTTTGCATGATTAGTCTCTCTAGAGTCTAGATATTTTCTGGTGAGGGTTTGAACAACAAGGAAGACAATGTAGAGTCTTATAATGCTTGCAATATGTTCTTATGTAAGTTTTGCTGTACTGGTTCATACTTGTGTTTGCTTCAAACAACCTTGCTAGCCTAAGCCTTGTATTGAGAGGGAATACTTCTCGTGCATCCAAAATCCTTGAGCCAAAAACTATGCCATTTGTGTCCACCATACCTACCTACTACATGGTATTTCTCTGCCATTCCAAAGTAATTTACTTGAGTGCTACCTTTAAAATTCCATTCTTTGTCTTTGCAATATATAGCTCATGGGAAAAATAGCTTAAAAACTACTGTGGTATTGAATATATACTTATGTATCTTATTTCTTAATAAATTGCTTGTTGAGCAGTAACCATGTTTCTGGGGACGCCATCAACTATTACCTTTGTTGAATATCATGTGAGTTGCTATGCATGTTCGTCTTGTCTGAAGTAAGGGTGATTTATCATGATCAATGGTTTGAGTATGCATATTGTTAGAGAAGAACATTGGGCCGCTAACTAAAGCCATGATCCATGGTGGAAGTTTCAGTTCGGACAATCAATCCTCAATCTCTTATGAGAATATTAATTGTTGTTGAATGCTTATGCATTAAAGAGGAGTCCATTATCTGTTGTCTATGTTGTCCCAGTATGGATGTCTAAGTTGAGAATAATCAAAAGCGAGAAATCCAATGCGAGCTTTCTCCTTAGACCTTTGTACAAAGCGGCATAGAGGTACCCCTTTGTGACACTTGGTTAAAACATATGTTATGCAATGATAATCCATGTAAATCCAAGCTAATTAGGACAAGGTGCGAGCACTATTGGTAATCTATGCATGAGGCTTGCAACTTATAGGATGTCTTATACATAACACATATGCTTTATTACTACCGTTGACAAAATTGTTTCTATGTTTTCAAAATAAAAGCTCAAGCACAAATATAGTAATCCATGTGACGTGGGCATTACCCTTCGGGTAACCGACATTGCCCTATCCTGTATTGACTAATTGGAGGCCCATGAAGACACCTGAAGGCGAGATGGGCCACTAGGACGGTGCACCAGCTGAAGGTTCCTTGACGGGCAAGACAAGGAAGCAGCCGAACAAGGAAAGATCGGATCTAAAACTACTGTAAACCTAGTCGTACTCGGTTAAGACTCTTGAGACCTGGCCTCCTATATAAAGGCCAGGAGAGGGGCTGCCGAGGGACACGATCAATCTTAGCGATCTTAGCCAGCAAAAGCTTAGAACTAGGACACCCTAGCAATTAGCCATCTCGACGAGATCTCAGCCGAACTATTCGGCACCCCATTGTAACCCATTATCATCATAATCAAGAACAGACAGGCAGGACGTAAGGGTTTTACCTCATCGAGGGCCCCGAACCTGGGTAAATCGCTCTCCCCGCTTGTCTGTGAACCGATGTCTCGTGTCAGCTTGCAGGATTCCATCAACCCTAAGCCCCTATCGGAGGGCATTGGCGAGGAGTACCCTCGACAATTGGCGCCGTATGTGGGAAACCTGTCGGCAGAAGATCGGACATCGGCTGAACCCGTCATGTCATCGACAGCTTCATCAACATCGTCATCGCCTCGTCTGGGAAGCCCGATTCGTTTCGGCTCCTACGAGTTCACCCCACATAGCGATTCATCTCGCTCGACTTTCTCCGGTCTACAAGGCAGCATGGAGATGGCTTTCGGGAGCGTCCACTACAACGTCAACTCAGAAGGAATTCTTCGGCTGCTGGAATCTCCCATCTCCAGATCGACGAGTCCGAGCGCATCGTCGTCACTCGACCTTTCGGTTGGCCTGACAAGCCCGTCGAGTCCGTCTGCGCCTTCGACTCCCTGTTCGGCATCTTCCATGTCGGTCGGATCCGATGATCCCACGTCCTCGGAGCTAACCTCGTACTGCTGCATGAACTGCGACACCAGGCACGGGCTGGGGTCAAGCGACACGCCGTTCATCTGCAATGCCTACTATTCATCGGGAGAGGACAGCATCGACAGCATCACCCAAGGAGACACCCGAAGAGTGGCGCCCCTCCAAGTTTATGTCGCTAACAGGGGAGACGGAGATCGCACCCCCCGTTCCAGCAGGCGAGCTAGTTTTGAGAACAGCGCCAGTGACAAGGTATTAACTTGTCAATGCCTACGGGTTGTAGACTAGGGTTTAGTTGGAAGTAGAGGGCAAGTAGATCTCGAAGGTTTCAGCCGAAAAGTACTCGACGATTATGAAAACTAGGGTTTGAGAGACAATGATTCGATGATTTCTTTGTCCCTCGACTCCCCCTTATATAGGAGGTGGAGCCGAGGGATTCGTATTGTACAAGTTACAGAGTCCGGGAAGGTTTCTAACTCATCCCGCAAGATTACAAGTAATGCTTCCTATTACAACTCTAGCTTTCCTTAACAATATCTTGGGCTTCCGAATCTTCTCATTCTTCGAGTAGTGGGCCTTCAGTAAACCCCGGGTACTATCTTCGGCAGGCCCATTGGGAATGCCTATGTCAGTAGCCCCCGAGATTTTGCTTGAATCGTAGAGTCAGGGAAAATCTCCACTGTTTATTTTTACTCGACAACTTAAAACTTCTCTATATTTCTTTATATGAATTTCTATATTGTACAGGGATAATGGTAGTTGGGGCTAGTTCATCTGACGGATCAGGTACTAGTTAACTGCTCTAGTGGCAATCCGCAAAAACCTACTTCAAGATCACGTCCCCGGACATGATCTCGGGATACCGGTGTAAACTTCGACAGGTGCCGCTTAAGGTCTTACCATTCTGTCGAGTCCCAGTCATATTTATCGGGTACCTAACGCGTCCGTTAGGATTTTTCTTCGTATCTGTTGATACGGATAAAAGTAGCAAACCGAGGTCAGAGACAGCGCCACGCCACACAGAACGGATCTGGGGTCTTACCTTCGCAAAGTTTTACGGCATTCAGAAATTGATCGCAACTTTGGCGTTCTGAGAATATATTGTCGAGTGCTTATTCGGCTGTTGGAATGGCACATTTTATTGAGTCAACGGATGACTTATATTGCTCTCCCGATGGGAGTATATGTAGAGTTACTTGGAACTCGAAATATACTCTCTTGCTCTTCTATTTTTCGTCTTCTCGCCTTTTCTTTCTTTTTCCTTTTTTTTGTAATTTCATCGGGCACGCGAACAGCGTTCCCGATGGGAGTAGCCCCCGAGGCTACAGCCAAGGACTTGTGCTTGGGTGTAGGCTCCACGCCTTATGCTGCTATATTTTCTTTCTCTCCCGAAATTTTCAAATCTCTCGGGTGCGCGAACAGCGCTCCCGATGGGAGTAGCCCCCGAGGCTATGCGCAAATATTTGTATTTGATCATAGGCTCACGCCATTTCTATTTTGTCTTTCTTGACCTTTTCATTTTTCTGAAGTAGCCCCCGAGCATTTGATCAAAAACTTGTATTTGATCAAAGGCTCTTCAATATTTTTCCCTGTCGCCTTTTTTTATGAAGTTGTTCAGTCGAATTTTTCTCCTGCTAAAGTGACGTTACTGCTGACGATAGCCACGATTGTAAGTCCTGAAATCGCGAGAAGTCCTTTTCCGCTGCCTTGCGGGCCCAAATTATCCATTATCTTGACACGTCGTGCAAGTGGGGGACACACGTCCTCCGCTTTTCCTGGCGCACGCACTGTAACTTCTCCAGGATTAAATTACTTTTTTACCCCCGCTCCACGTGGTCATCATCTGCCGCATACTTTTTCCATCCAACGGTCCGTCGCTTCACCGCACCTCTATATAAGATCCTCTTCTTCTTCCTCGAGCACTTCCGCTCGCGCCGTTCTCCTGCTCTCCTCTGCAAAATCTCCTCCTGCGCTCCACAACTCCCTGAGCTCATCTTCTCCAAGCTGCATTCCTGCGCCATTGTTAATGCCACCGCGTAGATTGATCGGACTACGCACGCCGGAATCGACGATGGCTGCCGTGGATCCGGGAAGCGCGGAGTGGGAGAGGTCCAAAATCTCCACCCAAGACATCAACCTCTTGAAGAAACCGGGGATCGGCAAGAAGCCCAAGGCGCTGTGCTTCCCTAGCGAAGAAAGCTACCCAACCCCTCCAATGGGGTATCGGGTTAGTTTTATCGACCATCTCATCCGCGGCCTTTCTGCCCCCATTCATCCTTTCCTTCGAGGATTGCTTTTCGTTTATGGTCTGCAACTTCACCACCTCACGCCCAATTCTATCCTCCACATTTCCATTTTCATCACCCTCTGTGAAGCCTTCCTTGGCGTCCAATCTAACTGGGCGCTATCGAAGCGCATTTTCTTTTGTCGCCGCAATGGCTCTCCCAATGTCGCCTATAATATAGGCGGCGTTGTTATCTGCGTCCGCCCCGATGTCGAGTATTTCGACGTCAAATTCCCTGACTCAGTTCAAGGGTGGCATAAGAAGTGGCTGTACATTCAGGAGGAGAACCATGGATGTGCTGAAGACAACATTCCTCCTTTCGACGGTGCCGAGAAAATCTATCGCCGCCGCTCCTGGGATGCAGAGGCTACCGAGGAAGAAAAAATATCGACAGAGGCACTGATGACTTGCATCCACGAGTTGCAAAACACTCGCGGCAAAGAGCTGTCAGGTATCCAAATCACGGCGTATTTCCTTAGAATCAGAGTGCAGCCTCTTCAGGCTCACAAATACCCTCTCTGGAAGTATGCTGGCGACAAGGATGCGGATCGGTTGTCGGTGGATTTAGAGGTCAAGGACTTAGAGAAACTTGTCCGAAAAATCTCCTCCCTCAGCAAGAAAGATCCTGTCCCTTTTTCTTGTCGCGTAAAACCATATAGCGCCACCAATGCGCTTCCCAAGGTAACCTTTTGTCGACTGATTTGTTATTGTTTTGCCATACTCTGCGTTATTCTTTTATTGACACCTCCCCTTGTTTTTGTATAGAACCATCCAAATCTTGTCTCGCTTCCTCCCCTTCCAGAAGGTGGAGAAGTCGACGAACGGGCTGTTGTCACCGATGACAACCAAGATGCCCCTTCTTTTGCGAATGAACCCGCAGATTCTCAAAAATCTGCGGGGTCTTCTTAAAAGGAGGCTGCCTCTGAAGCTACTGCATCGGCACAGTCTCCTCCTCCCGCTGTTTCTCCAAAGAACAAAAGGAAGAGGGCTGAAGTCGAAGATTCCAGCACCTCCAAAGCCGAAGAAGCTGCTCCTTCGCGTCAGAAGGCGGCTTTTGATCCATACCTTGAAGCCCTCATCAGCTCGTAAGTCATCTTTTATTTCTCCTTATTTCTGTACTCGAAGATTTTTGTCTATCTTGCTTTTTATGCTGCCGCCATTTAATCATAGTGGTGACGAGGAACAAGTGCCAGCTTTTGATGTGACTGCTCGAACGAGTACGTCACACACTCTGGTTGTTTCTGAGGTGCAAGTTGAAGGAGAAGAATCTTCGCCTCCTCAACAAAACCTCGACGCTCCTACTCCTCCTTCAAGCCCCCTTGTCCCTTCACCAAAAAGGACAAGGGTTGAAACAATCACGGAGCCTGCCCTACAATTGGGCAGCTCCTCAAGTCCTCTTCTCGGATGATGTAAGTCTTTAATTTCTTGCCGTCATTGTCTATATTTCCTCTCGTTTGCTTCTTTGTGCCATCATATTTTTCCCATACCGACGTTCTCTTTCTTTATCCTTCTTTGATAGCCTATGATCAAAGAACTTATTCGCATTGGTGCCCAATTCATTGGGTACCGTGAGTATGCCAGCAAGACCGAAGGTATTGACTCCTTGCTTGCCTTTGTTCATGACTTCTTACTCCTGTTTTATCGCTATTTTGACTATTTTTAACTATTTTGGCAGAAAAAATTGCGGAGGCCAACAAACTTGCCGACACGCTTGCTCAGAAATTAGAGCAAAGTGAGGCGGCTCGCAAGAAGGCCGAACTTGATGCTGGCAAAGCTAAAGCAGAGGCTGAGAAAGCCAAGGCAGAAGCTGCTGGTGTCGAAGATCTGCAGAAAAGGCTTCATGATGCCGAAACTTCTTTGAACGAGCATAAAGCCGCACAGGCTGCTCGTGAAAATGCGATCCTCAAGCGCTTGAACTCGCAGAATCGGCGCTTTGTCAGTAAGTTTGTCGATCTATTCTGTCTTCTTTAGACTTGCTTTTCTTTACTTGCTTGTCGACCAACATATATTTTCTTCGACAGATAAAACCAACCAAGAATTTGAGCTTGAAGATCCCGACAACGATCCTCTTCTCGACGCACTCTCTCTCCTTGAGTTTCATGGAACAGAAACTCGTGAAGGTATTGAACAGGCTGAAGCAGGATTGTCACGGTTGTTCCCTTACTTCTTCCCGAAGAAAACGGAACCCAAGACTTTCCTTGCTCTTGCTAAGGACTTCAATCCACCAGAAGATCTTGGACTGAAGATGCGCCAAGAAAATATGAAGATTGCCGTCGAAAGCACTGTCGCCTTGGTTGCTGACAGCCAGCAAACTATCGACTGGACGAAAGTGGGCGGCACAGAAGAGATGGAGACCATGAAGTGGCGAGCACTGATCAGGGCGGCAAAGCCCAACACGAAGAAGATCCTGGCCTATCTCGGAATCAAGCCAACTTCGACTCCTAGCTCGTCGAAGCCGGAGGTCTAGTTGAATGCCCCTTCTTTTTCTTTCTTTATTTTTTCTGTTTCTTTTGCTGTTGTTGCCATAATAGCTTTGGCGACAATTGTCCTAGTAGTCCTTTTGAAGAACTCCCTCTGTAATGTCTGTGTAAATTTCCTGAAGATCAATGGAATTCTATCTTGCGCGATCATTTGATATTGAGATTTTCTTTTCCAGTTGATATTTGATAACTACCCTGCAAATCCTCGCCCTGCCGATACTTCTCCTGCTTCCTCCTTCTCGAAGAAAACACTCGTCGATGATAGCCTCATCGAAGGTTCTTCGAGTAAACATTTCTCGCAAGATTTGCAAGAACTTCGCCAACAACTTCAATCCATGAAAAAACAAATGCTTGTGCTAATGGAACAGTCTCGAAGATCTTCGGAGAGAGAAAAAATTGCTCTTCAACAGGCTCAAGATGTTGTTGCTGCAAAGGATGCCGCGATTGCTGAGGCTACCGAAGCTTCTTCTCGAGAGAATTATATGCTTCAACTAATGACTGACGCCAGTCTGGACATGACAGGTATGCTTCCTATGCATAACCATACTTGATGTAATTCCTGCTATTTTCCCTTAATTTTTTCTCCGCTGGACCAGGCTCTTTTTTGGATACTGCTGCCGAAGATCAACGCGTTGAAGCTCGAGCCAATGTTCTACTCAGACTTGCTGCACAACATGGTTCTAACTTTTGGGTTACCCCTGAGCGTACCCGCCAAATTGTTAGATTCCAAGATCGCGCGGCTCAGGTCCGTGATTTCCTCGACTTCTGTACAAAGACCTTGTTTTTAGTGTATGGAACCATGTTCCCGCGCAAAAAGATGCCAGAAACTCTTCCTGCTTTGATGGAGAAATTTCGAAATGCACCTCGAATCCATGGCTTCGTGCGAGCTCAACTCTCTGCTGGCGCAAGGTTTGCTATGATGATGATAAAGATTTGCTATCCAAAATTACCCATGAATCAAATTGTTTCCAAGTGCCTGGCTAAGATGTCAAAAAAGAAGAGAAACATGGGTAAAATTGATGATCTTGTGACTCCTGTAGCCGAAGATATGATGGATGAACTTCTTCGGATGGATGCTGAGTTCTTTGTGAAGGGTAGCTATGCCGAGCATAGTACTCGTGCTTCCAATGAGCGAATAACCATAGACCATGTGCTAGGTATCCGCTGAGGTTTTTTTTTCCTTTTTCTTGCTGTATTTTCTTCATTGATGCGACTTTGTATATTTGTAAACATGATCTATATTGTAAAGCTGCCAACTATGTATATCTATATTTTTCCTGTTTTTGATCGTCAAGCCCCCGAGTGTCTTGGTGGCGTCATTCTATATTTTTGTTGCGAGGTTCTCAGACCAAAGCAATAGAATTTGAACGAATATACTATATTTATGGGTGTTAGCCCCTGATTTTCTATTTGGCGAGGTATTTTGTACCAAGGCGAAATATTTTTGTATGTCTAGTTCATCTATATTGTGTATATTTTGTAACCTTTGAAGGCATTTAGCCCCCGAGCATGTCGAAAAACAAGAAGTATATCTCCACTATCTTTATTATATTGCAGCACCGCGAGCCCGCCTCATTAAAAACCTTTCCAGTCCCACTCGGTGCCCTGAAAAGGAAAATAGTGCGTCTGAAAACTCGCGGGCGTTTCAGTACATTTTGTTTTTATAGAGGAGGACTATATTTCGACTCTAAGCGTAGAACCGCCTGAGCTGCGCCACGTTCCAGGGGTTTTTCTCGGGAACCCATGTCTTCTTGTCCTTGATCATGTATGCTCCTCGGTCGATTACTTCTGTGACGACGTAAGGGCCCAACCATGGTGACTCGAGCTTTTCGGTACTTTGCTGGTTGAGCCGTAGGACCAAATCGCCGACCTGGAAAGATCTTGGCCGCAATCGTCGACTGTGGTAGTTTTTCAGGTCCTGCTGGTACTTGGTGACTCGTGATAGTACTTCATCTCGAGCTTCATCGAGTGCGTCTACATCGTCCTCCCGAGCTTTTCTTGAGGTTTCCTTGTCATACTCTGTCACTCTTGGGGAGTCATGCTCTATTTCAATTGGTAGTACCGCCTCAGCTCCGTGGACGAGAAAAAACGGAGTTTCTTGTGTCGCCGTATTTGGTGTTGTTCGGATGCTCCACAAAACACTTGGCAATTCTTCTGGCCAGGTATGTCGAGCATTTTCAAGCGGTCCTAGCAGGCGCTTTTTAATGCCGTTGCAGATGATACCATTGGCTTTCTCGACTTGGCCGCTGGTTTGCGGGTGTCCAACTGACGCAAAGTGCAATTTGATGCCTACTTCTGCGCAGTATGCCTTGAACTCCTTAGCTGTAAAGTTACTGCCGTTGTCTGTCACGATGCTATGAGGTACTCCAAACCGAAAGACGAGGCCCTTCACGAACTTTATTGCCGACGCTGCGTCTGGTGAGTTTATTGGCTTCGCTTCTACCCACTTGGTGAATTTGTCGACAGCAACCAACATGTACTCATATCCTCCTGGTGAAGCCTTGTGCAATTTTCCAACCATATCGAGTCCCCATTGAGCAAAGGGCCAAGATAATGGTATTGGCATCAACTCTGCTGCCGGAGAGTGGGGTCTTGCGGCGAATCTTTGGCACGCGTCGCAGGTTCGTACTATCTCTTTTGCATCCTCGATTGCTGTCAACCAGTAAAATCCTGCCCGAAAAACTTTGGCAGCAATAGCTCGACTGCTCGCGTGGTGACCACATATTCCTTCGTGCACGTCCTTTAGGATTGTCCTTCCTTCTTCGGGTGTAACGCACCTTTGCAGGACGCCTGAAATGCTTCGCTTATATAACTCCCCTTTGACCACTGTGAAGGCTTTGGATCATCGAATAATTCGCCTTGCTTCAACTGGATCGTCGGGTATTTCTTTTCTTAGGATATACGATATGTACGCTTGCATCCATGGAACTTCTACCATCATCACCAGCTCTTGGTCCTCTTCGTCATCCGCAGCTTTTTTGAGGAGTGCCGAAGTTTTCTCTTCCTTCGCTTTCTTCTGCGCCTTCTTTGGCTTTGTGGATCTCTCTGCTATTTCTTCCCAAAATACACCTGGCGGAATTGGGAGGCACTGCGACCCGATGTTTGCGGGAGCGTCGGCTTCATCATTGCTCAGCCTACTGATGTGATTTACTTCGCATCCATCAAACAGCTTCCCAAGCTCATTGTACACCTCCTTATATGCTATCATGCTATCATTGACTGCATCACATTGGTTCATAACTTGCTGAGCTACCAACTGTGAGTCGCCAAAGATTTTTAGTCGAGTTGCGCCGCAAGCTTTTGTCATCTTCATCCCGTGTATGAGAGCCTCATATTCTGCTTCATTGTTAGATGCGTTTGGGAACGTCATCCGTAGGACATACTTCAATTTGTCGCCTTCAGGTGATATGAGTATTACCCCTGCGCCAGCTCCTTCTACTCTCTTGGATCCATCGAAGTTCATGGTCCAAGTTCTCGATAAATCTGGGGGTCCTGTATTTTGCAGCTCCATCCACTCTGCATTGAAATCTGGCAAAACTTGCAACTTGATTGCCTTTCTTTTTTCATATGTGATGTCCTGAGGGGAAAGTTCTATGCCCCAAAGGGAGACACGCCCTGTAGCTTCTGGATTGTTCAGTATATTTGAAAGAGGTGCTTCATTGACCACTATTATCGGGTGTGCCGAAAAATAATGGCGCAACTTCCTTGCTGTTGTAATCACTCCGTATGCCAGCTTCTGGTACTGCGGGTACCGTTGTTTAGAAGGCGATAAAACTTCACTGATGAAATATACCGGCCTTTGTACTCCATGGAGTTTTCCTTCTTCCTCTCTTTCAACAACTAGCACCGTGCTAACCACCTGAGGTGTGGCTGCGATGTATAGCAGGAGAGGTTCTTTCTCTTTCGGCGCCACCAAGATTGGTGGTGTCGGGATTGTGCGTTTCAAATCCTCGAAAGCTCTGTCGGCTTCTTCATTCCACTGGAATTTCTCTCCTTGCTTTATTAAAGCGTAGAACAGTAACGTTTTTTCTCCCAGCCTGGCTACGAATCTGCTTAAAGCTGTGACTCGCCCAGTTAGCTGCTGTATTTTTTTCAACTTTGTTGGCTTCCTCATTGTTACGATAGCTTGTATTTTATCGGGATTTACTTCAATCCCTCTTGCTGAAACTAGAAACCCAAGAAGTTCTCCTGCTGGGACACCGAAGGAACACTTCGTCGGGTTCAGTTTGAGGCAGAATTTGTCGAGGTTGTCAAAAGTTTCCTTCAGATCCTCGATTAACGCCATCCCCTTCTTTGATGTTATGACGATATCGTCGATGTATACTTGTACATTTTTTCCAATCTGTGTCGCCAAACACTTCCGCATCATCCTCTGGTATGTTGCTCCCGCGTTTTTCAAGCCGAAAGGCATTGTTCTGTAGCAAAACACGCCGTACGGTGTGATGAACGCTGTTTTGACCTCATCTTCTTCTTTCAATCTGATCTGGTTATAACCAGAATATGCATCCAAGAAGGAAAGACGTTCACATTCTGCCGTGGAGTCGATAATTTGATCGATCCTCGGGAGGGGAAAGTGATCCTTTGGACAATGTTTATTGAGACACGTAAAATCGACGCACATGCGAAGGACTTTAGTGTTTTTCTTCGGCACCAACACTGGGTTTGCTACCCATGTGGCCTCTGTATGCAGCTCCTTGATAAAACCAGCTTCTCTTAGTCGATCGATTTCTGACAGCATATCCTTGCGGTTTGGTTCTGAAAAACGTTGCAAAGGTTGTTTGATTGGTCTCGCTAGTGGATCCAAGTTTAGGTGGTGCTCGGCAAGTTCCCTGGGTACTCCTGGCATGTCAGCTAGACACCATGCAAAGATTTTCCAGTTCTCACGGAGGAACTCGACGAGCGTGCTGTCCTATGCAAGGTCCATGTCGTTTGCGATGGATGTCGTCTTTTTCGGGTCTGTCGGGTGAATCTGCACCTCCTTAGAATTTTTCTCAGTGTTGAAAGTTGATTCTTTATTTGGCCTTCCAACATCTGGCAGCACGTCGTAGTCAGTCGTGAGCCTGGACGCCATATACTCGGCTTCCATCCCGAAAGTTTCTGACAGCCGATGAAAATCCTTATCACACTTATCGGCTAGGGCAAAGCTTCCTTTGACTGTGATTGGTCCCTTAGGTCCAGGCATCCTCCACAACAGGTACGTGTAATGTGGTACCGCCATAAACCTAGCATATGCTGGTCGTCCCAACAAAGCGTGATACTGTGATGGGAAATCTATGACTTCAAACTCCAGCCTCTCGATTCTATAGTTTTCTCGGGTCCCAAACTGAACGTCGAGATTAATCTTCCCCAGCGGATAACTTGGCTTCTCTGGTGTAATACCGTGGAATCTCATGTCTGTTGGTTTCAGGTTTGCTAGGGATATATTCATCTTCCTTAATGTATCTGCGTACATAAGGTTTAAGCTGCTGCCGCCATCTATGAACACGCGAGATACGTCGAACCCTGCGATGACTGCAGGTAAAATGAGTGCTGACTGCCCTGGTCGAGGAACTTGCTGTGGATGGTCCGCTATGGTGAAGCCAATATCTTGCCCTGACCAATTAAGATACTCGACTGTTGGTGGAGGCATTTTTTCTGCCATGAACACCTGTCGCGAGATTACTTTCTGAGTTCTATTGGACGGCCTTTCTTTCTGAATCATCGAGACCGCTCCGTTAGAGTTAGGATCAACATAAGGCGGTGGTACAGGTGCTGCCGCTATTCTGAGCTGATGTCGATTTTCGTCCGTAATCGCGGGAGGAGGTGGCAAGTGAATCTCACTCCTGGGTTCTCGAGGATTTCGTGTGCTGCCTGAGCATTAGCGTGCCCTGCCCACCTTAGCATTGCCTGGAAATTTTGACAATCCTTCTGCAGATGTCCTGACTGTCTTTTTCCGTTGCTGTCGAGGAAAAAATGTATCTGACACGGCCCGTTCATCATCTTTTCGGGAGACACGAAAGGCTTCTGGAACCTTGGCCCGATATTTTGCCTATTGTTTCGAGAGTCATCTCTATTGTCGCCTCGTTGCTCATTGCTCCTCTGGTAGTCATCTCTGTTGTTTCCTCCGGCGCTTGCTCGGAAGCCAGCAGAGATTTGCCCTGGAGCATCATAGATTGAGTACTGCCGAGGAAATCGTCGCCTACTTTGATAATTTCGGCCGCGGTCTTCCTCTGGTGATCTATGCCGTTTGTTGTGAACAGCATCTTCTCCATCTGCCCATCTATTTTCTATCTCCATTAACGCGGATACTGTCTTTGGATTGGTTCTTCCCAAATCCTCGACAAAATCTCCTCGCCTGATTCCTGCGACAAACGCATCTATTGCTCTCTCGTCAGATATATTCTCTGCCGAGTTTTTGATGATATTCCACCTTTGGATATACTTTCTCATTGGCTTGTCTAGCTTTTGTCGGCACGCCCTCAGTTCCTCTAACGACGTGTAATATCCCAGGTATTGGGGTTACAAAAATAGAGGAAACAGATGTGTGCATTGCATTCATGCATAGAAAATCTGGGGAATTTTCGTGCTTTAAAGTAAAACAGTCACAAGAATCGAAGTTTCACTTGACCTTGGTGGAATTGAAGTAGCTCATCAAGTCAAGCGCCATAAACCTCAATGTGACTTTGTTAAAACTTTGTTTTGGGAAGAGATGATTTGATCTAAGGGGTTAGATCAAATAGAACTAATAATCAACACCACAACACTTTACTCAATGATCAACTACTTGATCTTATAACAGATCATAATATGGTAATCATTGCCACAACACATGAACACCAATTCAATTGTTAATCCAGTAACAATAATTGGAGAAACTATTCTTCACTCATCTCCTCCATGTCTTAAACTAATCCATGCTCTTATCATAAACCCTATGATATCCATTCTACTTTAATCTTGGGAACAAGACAAGGAGATCCAACTAAGGAATACAACTCTTCTCTATTCCAAATTATTAAGTATCAAACCTAGAGAGGTGAGAGCTCTATTAATTATTAGAGAAGCAATAACAACCTTGAGCTAAAGTAATAGCTTGCAAACCATTTCCCTTGGAGTGGTGAGATAACCTAATTATTACATGGAATAATAACATATCCATGAATTGATAAAGTAAGGAGGAGATTAATTCAACCAAGATAGCCAAGTGGAGTTTAGACTTGATATTCATTGAGATATGGGAATACACCATAAACCCTAGAATAAACCATACCTTTGTAAGGGAGCTCTAACTAAGGTATTACACTCAAGAAAGTTAAGCCAACAATTGAATGTGAGGGAGAGAACTATCCATATAAACCCGGATGATTATATCATCATGGTTTAAGTAGAACCCTAACATAATATCTCAGGCATTCTCCTGGGATATAATCTATTGAGACAACCATAACCATGGGCATCCAAGAAGCTATAAAAAGAAGTTCTATATCTTAGTTGATCAAGAAAATACTTGATCTTAGAAGTGAGAAACCCAATTCATGAAAGATACCTTAGAAAGCCAAACCTTGATCATTATAAATTGTGTAATGATCATAAACCCTAAGAACTTGAGGTAAAGATATTAAGAACAAGTTGATCATGCCTAATCCATGATCATGCTCTTGAGCTATGTGAGGATAAGTTAAACCCTAATAGGATAACTAGATATCATTCACCACATGAAATTATAGGGAGGTAACTAGTAAGCAAACCTAGGCTAAAACCCTAACCTTAACTTGTGACCACTTGGTGATCATAAGTGGAATCCTACCACATCTATATTTCATAAATTAAAGAACCTAAGCAAACCTTAGAGTCAAACTCCATACTCTATATGGTGAGAAACCATCCATCATTATAACCAAAGTTAACTATAAAAAGAACTATAACCAATGTAGTACATTAAATGATAAATTGAGGTTAATAATAGAAGCCAATTGGTAGAAGATAAAACTAATTCTCAATATCATAGTAACTAGAGGAGAACATAAAATGTTAAGTAAACAACCATTTTATCATGTATAGAGGAGAGTAAACCCTAACAAATGCAATATGATGTCATCCCAATTCTACACCCTAGAATTAAATCTCAACCCTAGTTTGAGTATCACCTGGGTTATCACAAATAAAACTTAAACCACCAATAAGATTCAACCCATGTGTCATTAGGTAAACAGCATTTGAACCCTAGAATTGCACATCAAATAAATCTTATGCTTCAATGCTTGAACATAAGAAAAACCTTGTGCTACAAAATATGGTTAAGACCATATGTGAAGTGATCAACTATTTATCTTGGTAACCAAGATCAACCATGATTGAAACAATACCTACATAAATACTTTCAAAGATAATGATAAGTATTAACTTTAACAAGTGGTTTATCATAGATACTATGAAACCCTAATACATTGGTGCTCACATAAAATCTTGTGCAAGTGACCAATTCCCTAAATTGAAACCAAGTCTTAACACAACCTTTAAAATACTTTGAGTTGAAAGTATCAACAATAATAATCCAAATAATTGAATTCACAAGGACAAAGAAAAATTAAAAAAATAAGAATATAAGCTCATGCCTATTTATTTTTAATAAGCCAACAAGCATGACATATAAACAAATATAAAATACTTGCTTCATATTGGAGTGTGGTGTAATACATCACACTACCTCTTAATTGAATTGACATAATAAGAAACCTGCAAGAAAATTTTGAAAACAAATTAGATTCAAAACAGAATTCAATAAATGAAATTGTAAAACAAGAAAGAAAAAAAAACAGAAAAGGGGAGAGAAAAACCTTACCAGACCCTACCTGTTCGGCCGAGCCCACCAGCAGCCCAGCAAATCCCAGCCCAACACGGCCCAGACCAGCCCAACATACCCCTTCGTTTAAAAAACAGAGGAGAGGGTCATCCTCATCCTCTCTGGCGCTCGAGGAGGACAGCACGACGACGTGCTTCCCTTCCCCTCGTCGCTGGCAGCATCTCCTCGTCTGAGTGCGTGACGAGGCACACTCCCGAGCTGTATAAAACCCAAAACGACAAACCCTAGCCTCGATTTCTTCCTCTCTTGCTCAATTTCTTCTCGGGAGGAAACCCTAGCCCGCCCGGTCACCTTCATCGTCACCGTTCGGAGCCTCCTCGGGCCTCGACGCGACCACCATCAGCACCGCCGTGGTCGACTTGCTATTCCTGCAAGAGGAATCGGACCGCCGTGCTCGGAATCACCGTCGACGAGCTCGTCTCCCTCAACGCCGGCACCGACAAATTCCGGCGATACAGAGCTCCGTTAACCTCGCCGCCTAGCTCGTCGTGCTCCTGGTGAGCATCTCTACCGCACCGCATGCTCGCTTTGCTCAGTAACGCCTCGTAGAATCGCCGCACCAGTCACCTGTGTCCGCCGCCGTCGCACCTTGCCGTCGAGCTTGCTCCGGTGGTCGTTAGCGAGCGGCGCTGGCACCAGTAGCTATGCCCTGGCATGCTGAGTCGATTGGGGTGGAAAGCTCACCCGTGCAAGCCCAAAATCGGCGGCGATCGCCGATTCCCGCCGGCCACTGTGAGCTCCTGGACGTGGTCTCAATTTTGACCAGTCCACGCTCACGTGGCAGTCCACGTGGACCTCTGGCCCACTGGTCAGTGCCTCTGTGGGTACAATAGCCGGGTGAGTTTAGTTATTCCCTTTTATATTTCAATTCAAAAATTACTGCAACTTTGCAAATTTATATAAAATCCATATTAACTCAGAAAAATGAAAATAATATATCAAAATTCTTAGAAAACTAAACTCTATCCAATAAAAATATAAAATGAAATTTTTATTTTAATAAAAATTCAATTATTCAATAATGGTTATTTAAGCCTTTACTTTTATTCTAAATTGAATTAAAAATTCAATAATTAGGAAAAGATTATAAAATAAATAAAAACCAGTAAAGTAAATAAAGAAAACATTAAAACTAATTTTCTTTATTTAGAACTTATTAAATCTATTTTAATAGGAATTAAACCCTGATTAATAATTACCCTAAATATTAAAATCTTTAAAAATAGAAAAAAAAAGCCAAATCCAATATTAATTTTATTTCAAAGTTATTAATAACTTCAACCTTAAAGTAAAGTTATTAATTCAAGAACTTTAGGGTATTTAGAAAACCCTAATTTCATAAGTAATAGAACCAGGAACTCATCATTTCATGTGACTCCTAAAACCTTAAATTAATTAGGAACCCTAGTTCCATTATTACATGTGAACCCTAATTTACTTCTAAAACCTAAACCCTAGATCCTCACATGTAATCATGGTATTCTATTTTTCATCCATAGTATCATAACAGAAATTAAACACATGCCATGCCACATAAAAATTGTAGGAGCCCCATCATCAATCATATAGTAGTCCATATACGCATACCTATCCAACTTAATTGATCCAATTGGATCAATCACATCTAAACCCTAGTTCCTATCATCCAACTTATCAACCTTAACCATTCCTATTTAATTAGCATCACACCATGGTGATGATCCCTAATAGCACCTATGCCCATTATCTTGCATTACCTAACCATACTCCACTAAACCCTATCTGTGTGAGATAATCATTAATCATCCTATTTAGGAAACCACCATTCTTTACTTAGTGAATCCAATAACAAAACCTAGACAACCTCAACCTTAATTGTAATACTTCTTATTACTTAATAAGTATGTTCTTCAAAAGTTATTCTTTTGAAGTAAATAAAGAATCATCATCAACCTTGCTTATAAGAACCTATAAACCATAGCCAGTTATCACCAACAAGATGAACCAATGTTGATAACAACCTTGTATGAATAATTGCTTAGGATGCCTAGGCTTAACTCAACCTTACAAGCCATAGGTATTGATGAATCCAACTAGGTTGTGATCCATCTAATACTTACTCCAGCAACTATACTAAACCATAGTCAACCACAGAAACCCCAACCTAATTATCATACTTGTTAACTATTAAAGAATATGTTCTTCAAAAGTTATTCTTTTGAAATATATAATAAGTAATCATCAACCATGCACTATAGGACTTAAAATTGACAACTGCTCTTACTTATTATACAGCTACTATTCCTGGTTGTGTATGATTGTTACTATTCCTTTTGCCACCTGCTTATAATTCTAAAACAACACAACCCTGAATAAGAACCTTGCTTGTGAATCACTCTAAAAGTGCAACACACCATAAACCAATCATTACAACTCACTAATCCTAATCATCGGGGTTAGGTCACGCTTAGAGCGATTGCATCTCATTCTTATGCATTATTGCATCTTTGCCAATCTTTTAAACATCGTCCTTACCGGACGATGATACTATTTCAGAATTTGGAGTTAATACGCATCGAAGACCTTGTCTGCATAATCTTGCAGTCAAGAAAGGCAAGTTCATCACTTGCTCATGTTATTTGATTATTTCTATCAAATTACTTGCAAAGTACTATGGTTATCACTATCGCATAAAAACCAAAACCACTACTTTCATAACTATGAATATGACTATGTGGTGGGCAATGGAACCATGGATTGTGTGGATATGGTGGAGGTTCCATTGCACGGGTTTATATCCATCTAGGATTAAACAACAAATGTCGCCAGTGATTCTTGTGCCGTAATACCCGTGTTAACCATAAGATCTGGAATGGGACGGACTAGTCAATCGTATTTCCACCTCTTGTACATCAACGGATGCGCTTACCGTAGCAGTTGTATCTGGCGGAACAACCGGAGGGTGGGGATCCCACTCTAATTCCCCACGATAAAGCATTGCTTGCCGTAGCAGTTGTGTCTTGCGGAAATACCGGAGGGTGGGGATCCCACTCTAATTCCCCACGGTAATGCGGTCTATGATGGGTTGCAGCTACCAGCGTAGGAGTGTATGGTAGAGCCCAGCACTGTCGTCGTGGTCGGGGTCCACCTTGAAATCTACAGGAATAATGGGACCGGCGTGGACCCAGGGTCGGGCATGCAACAAAGGGTGGGTGTGCGAGGTAGCGGAGGAATATGATTGGCTATGACCTTATACCGGGCCTCACACCAAAGGAAGTGTGGACGGGGAGTACGCCCGGTTGGCACCAAGGTTAAGATCTCTTATGGGTAAAGCAACACACCTCTGCAGAGTGTAAAGAACCGTGACCTGTCACTCCTCGTTCCGGGATAAGGAACTGCGAACGCGGCCGAAAAGGAGCTCCATGAAGTTCTAGTAAACCGGTGAAGGCTGACGGACATAGTTCTTCTGAATAAAAGCAACCTTTTGAAGAAATGGTGATGAAAACTTGCATTGGTATTAGACTTTCTGGTCTAATGCTGTAGCTAGTGCATTAAACACCTCTTTCCTATAATGAACTTGTTGAGTACGCTCGTACTCATCCCACTCTTAAATCCCCTGCTTAGATATGGAGGCATCGAAGGAGGATCTACAGTGCAACTCGAAGGCCAAGGAGCCAACAACTACTTCACGAGACAGGACCCTGTCAGCGGAGTCAGATACGTCATCCAACAAGGAGAAAACCTAGATTAGCCGTAGAAAGGAACTAGCTTCCTCAACCTAGCTCCTACTTAGCTAGAATCTATTCTTAGCCTCTATAGCTAGTCAAATACTCTACAAATAGAGTTCGTGATAGAATTAGACTACGAGTCGTTCTTCGGAGTTTATTTGCAGATTTACCTCATTGTAAAGTAGGAGGCTGTGCTGATCTTATGTAATAGAGTCAATGTTGTAATTCCATAGACATGCCTTGGACCCGCATATGTTTCTGTTGTACCACTCTGAGCGATATAATACTAGTGGATCGGTGTTTCATTGGTGTTATATCAGACTTGCATACTACACCATGCAGTGGTATGCCGGGTCACCACAGTTGGTATTAGAGCAAATGCTTTGACCCTAGGATTAAAAAACCTTTGAAGGAGACCTATAGGATTGGTAGTGTCTATAGGAAGTTGTCCTAGATAAACCAAATAATTCTTATGACTTGAGATGGATATTCACTTGATAATAATCCTGACACACTTGAGTCAACATTTCCTACCTATCCTTCCAAAGTGAAGTTAGTTAGCTAATCCAAAACATGTAGCACATCAATAAGTCCTTAAAACAATAGATGAGTAGATCACAGCTGGTATACAATACATGGTAGTCCAAAGAGAGGATACAACCATAAGGAAGATATCCTATTGGAAGATGTGTACCAACACATGTTATGGTCAAGTAAGAGATATCCAGACCTGTAATTGAAGTGATATCAAGTAACAAAGATATGGGTATAAGAAAAATGTAGACCCAGATAAGTAATAAGTAAGTAAAATTATCTAGACATGTGAAACATTTGATAGTAAGTGGTAAATATGAGTTATATGAAGTAGTATAGACCATGATGAGTCAATCATGGGAGGTAAGGAAGAGTGATTGGAATGAAATATGTCTACTTACAAGGTAGAGATAGAAATCATATATGATTCACCTGAGAATCGTTATGTGATGGATAAGAACATCATAAATATTTAGGAGGAGTACAATAAGAAGTCAAATGTTCACCAATAGTGTAGGAGTTGTGTTCCAAAACCATGGGAAGTGTGCCAAGCACATCATGACCGTAGTCTTATGATACAAACACTTGGAAGTATAGGAGCTATATTCCAATAGTTATGTATATAGAGTAGTCACATTAGAATTTAATGATATCATGGGAGACAGTCCTCAACAACATGGAAGTTAAGTAGTACTTCCAAAGAAAATTAGGTTAACCTTAACTATCCTAGACCACTTTTATTTCTAGTTTATCTCATTGCAAATGTGCAATTAAGGTAAATGTTGAGACAAATAGTAGAAATCCACCTATTTGTGCTAAGTATCACGATATAAACCTATCTTATGTGGTGTTTTATACTACACATCTCAGCCTGATGTTTAGAGATGTCTTACTCAAATATTATATTCAGGCCTATGATGGTGTGTATTATAAACACAAAGCTGAATCTTCTTGGATTTTATTGGATTTTCATTGTTTGACTAGATCCATACATGAAGTTTGACTTTGATATGCAAATGCATGTTGCAATATCAAGTTCTTACTTGATGTTATAGATCTAGAGGGTAATGGTATTCGCGTGAGGAAGTGACGAATTCGGAAGATTCTGAAGACAAGATGAAGGTTCATCAAATAAAGGAAACAAAGTTGTGGGAAGTAACCACAATACTCTGAAGGAAGTACCAATTAAAACTCATGCTTTACCTCAACAGAGGAGTACTTTAGTACATAAGAAGCATGAAGGTGAGGAATCTGGTAATTATGGAGTAGTAGAAGTAGAACCATAGTCATTATAGAAGAGGGAATGCATGGGAAATCACTTTGGATACTATATTCATAGTGTCAGCTCGTGGTTTTCTTGCAAATTAAACCCTAAATGAAGGAAGATGATATTTGAAACCATAGCAGATATAAGAAGACCACAATTGGTATTAGAAGACCACAGTTGGTATAAGATCAATTCTGCGAGATAAAGTAGAAGATGTTTCGTCCAGTTGATCAGAACCTATAATAGAATCCATTTTTTTAGATAACAAATAGCCACAATTGGTATCAAGTAGTCCACCATTGGATTAATTGTACCAAGAATTTGTGAACAGATAATTTTGTCAACCAAATAACAATGACCTATAATCATTTAGTCGAAGGATTAGCCTTGGATGTCCACAAATTGAGTGGATACACCACAAGGATTCTTCACAAGACCTTAGAAGAATACAAACCATAAGCTAGAACCAGACCAATTTTCTAACCATAAGTCCAATGGTTGGAAGAAATGGAGTTGAAGACCATAAGAAAACTCTAAGGGGTAGAGTAAAGATTGAGTTGGATGTACAATACCTCAATATTTTGAGCAAGATAGAAGCAGAAGGTCTGAACTGAAAGGAAGTTCGATCTTATTTTCATAAGATTGTTGAACACTACTTTCAGAAGGATGTCGGACCGAAGCCGAGGTTCATACCTCGAGGAAGTAAGAAGTGGACTATAACTTGAGAAAGTGAGTAAAATTTACTCAGAATTACGAAACTCAAGTAAGCTAAGTATAATGAAGTTGGACGAAGGAAATACCGTAGACCAATAAAGCCCAAGATGGTCAAAGAATGAAGAAGATTGAACATACTAATATCAAGGACTAATAGAATGATTCCTTTCATGGAACCTAAAGAACACAAAATAGTTATAGGTATCAACTATAAACCATGATTGGATGGACTAAATGAGTCTAATCCATTCTTAAGGAAATAAACCATCATGAACATTTCCATGATCAGTACCTTACCAAGTACCATTATTGCAGTTTTGGTAGTAAGGAAAAACAAAGACTTATTTTATCAAATAGGAGAATGTTATCCAATTAGCCCTCAATTAAGACTGTCAAGAGAAGAAGAAGTCCCAATCATTGAATAATCAATGAGAAAGGAAACAAGCTTATAATATTGGAGGAAATCATGGAAGTAAAGGAAGTAATAGTGGTTTGATGTCAAACACTAATGGATTCCAGGAAGAATCTGGACAAGGGATATATTCAATTATATCCAGTGAGATCACCACGGAGTTTGAGAAAAGTCGTAGTCTGCACAAGTCAGATCCACATTTCCGAAACGTAAGAGAGATCAAACTTCGAGGACGAAGTTTAGTTTAAGGGGTAGAGACTGTAATATCCCAGGTATTGGGGTTACAAAAATAGAGGAAACAGATGTGTGCATTGCATTCATGCATAGAAAATCTGGGGAATTTTCGCGCTTTAAACTAAAACAGTCACAGTAACTGAAGTTTCACTTGACCTTGGTGGAATTGAAGTAGCTCATCAAGTCAAGCGCCATAAACCTCAATGTGACTTTGTTAAAACTTTGTTTTGGGAAGAGATGATTTGATCTAAGGGGTTAGATCAAATAGAACTAATAATCAACACCACAACACTTTACTCGATGATCAACTACTTGATCTTATAACAGATCATAATATGGTAATCATTGCCACAACACATGAACACCAATTCAATTGTTAATCCAGTAACAATAATTGGAGAAACTATTCTTCACTCATCTCCTCCATGTCTTAAACTAATCCATGCTCTTATCATAAACCCTATGATATCCATTCTACTTTAATCTTGGGAACAAGACAAGGAGATCCAACTAAGGAATACAACTCTTCTCTATTCCAAATTATTAAGTATCAAACCTAGAGAGGTGAGAGCTCTATTAATTATTAGAGAAGCAATAACAACCTTGAGCTAAAGTAATAGCTTGCAAACCATTTCCCTTGGAGTGGTGAGATAACCTAATATCACATGGAATAATAACATATCCATGAATTGATAAAGTAAGGAGGAGATTAATTCAACCAAGATAGCCAAGTGGAGTTTAGACTTGATATTCATTGAGATATGGGAATACACCATAAACCCTAGAATAAACCATACCTTTGTAAGGGAGCTCTAACTAAGGTATTACACTCAAGAAAGTTAAGCCAACAATTGAATGTGAGGGAGAGAACTATCCATATAAACCCAGATGATTATATCATCATGGTTTAAGTAGAACCCTAACATAATATCTCAGGCATTCTCCTGGGATATAATCTATTGAGACAACCATAACCATGGGCATCCAAGAAGCTATAAAAAGAAGTTCTATATCTTAGTTGATCAAGAAAATACTTGATCTTAGAAGTGAGAAACCCAATTCATGAAAGATACCTTAGGAAGCCAAACCTTGATCATTATAAATTGTGTAATGATCATAAACCCTAAGAACTTGAGGTAAAGATATTAAGAACAAGTTGATCATGCCTAATCCATGATCATGCTCTTGAGCTATGTGAGGATAAGTTAAACCCTAATAGGATAACTAGATATCATTCACCACATGAAATTATAGGGAGGTAACTAGTAAGCAAACCTAGGCTAAAACCCTAACCTTAACTTGTGACCACTTGGTGATCATAAGTGGAATCCTACCACATCTATATTTCATAAATTAAAGAACCTAAGCAAACCTTAGAGTCAAACTCCATACTCTATATGGTGAGAAACCATCCATCATTATAACCAAAGTTAACTATAAAAAGAACTATAACCAATGTAGTTCATTAAATGATAAATTGAGGTTAATAATAGAAGCCAATTGGTAGAAGATAAAACTAATTCTCAATATCATAGTAACTAGAGGAGAACATAAAATGTTAAGTAAACAACCATTTTATCATGTATAGAGGAGAGTAAACCCTAACAAATGCAATATGATGTCATCCCAATTCTACACCCTAGAATTAAATCTCAACCCTAGTTTGAGTATCACCTGGGTTATCACAAATAAAACTTAAACCACCAATAAGATTCAACCCATGTGTCATTAGGTAAACAGACATTTGAACCCTAGAATTGCACATCAAATAAATCTTATGCTTCAATGCTTGAACATAAGAAAAACCTTGTGCTACAAAATATGGTTAAGACCATATGTGAAGTGATCAACTATTTATCTTGGTAACCAAGATCAACCATGATTGAAACAATACCTACATAAATACTTTCAAAGATAATGATAAGTATTAACTTTAACAAGTGGTTTATCATAGATACTATGAAACCCTAATACATTGGTGCTCACATAAAATCTTGTGCAAGTGACCAATTCCCTAAATTGAAACCAAGTCTTAACACAACCTTTAAAATACTTTGAGTTGAAAGTATCAACAATAATAATCCAAATAATTGAATTCACAAGGACAAAGAAAAATTAAAAAATAAGAATATAAGCTCATGCCTATTTATTTTTAATAAGCCAACAAGCATGACATATAAACAAATATAAAATACTTGCTTCATATTGGAGTGTGGTGTAATACATCACACTACCTCTTAATTGAATTGACATAATAAGAAACCCGCAAGAAAATTTTGAAAACAAATTAGATTCAAAACAGAATTCAATAAATGAAATTGTAAAACAAGAAAGAAAAAAAAACGAGAAAAGGGAGAGAAAAACCTTACTGGACCCTACCTGCTCGGCCGAGCCCACCGACAGCCCAACCAAATCCCAGCCCAACACGGCCCAGACCAGCCCAACATACCCCTTCGTCTGATAAAAACGAGAGGAGAGGGTCATCCTCATCCTCTCGCGGCGCTCGAGGAGGACAGCGACGACGACGTGCTTCCTTCCCCTCGTCGTTGGCGACCATCTCCTCGTCTGAGTGCGTGACGAGGCACACTCCCGAGCTGTATAAAACCCAAAACAACGAACCCTAGCCTCGATTTCTTCCTCTCTTGCTCAATTTCTTCTCGGGAGGAAACCCTAGCCCGCCCCGGTCACCTTCATCGTCACCGTCCGGAGCCTCCTCAGGCCTCGACGCGACCACCATCAGCACCGCCGTGGTCGACTTGCTATTCCTGCAAGAGGAATCGGACCGCCGTGCTCGGAATCACCGTCGACGAGCTCGTCTCCCTCAACACCGGCACCGACAAATTCCGGCGATACAGAGCTCCGTTAACCTCGCCGCCTAGCTCGTCGTGCTCCTGGTGAGCATCTCTACCGCACAGCATGCTCGCTTTGCTCAGTAACGCCTCGTAGAATCGCCGCACCGGCCACCGTGTCCGCCGCCGTCGCACCTTGCCGTCGAGCTTGCTCCGGTGGTCGTTAGCGAGCGGCGCTGGCACCAGTAGCTATGCCCTGGCATGCTGAGTCGATTGGGGTAGAAAGCTCACCCGTGCAAGCCCAAAATCGGCGGCGATCGCCGATTCCCGCCGGCCACTGTGAGCTCCTGGACGTGGTCTCAATTTTGACCAGTCCACGCTCACGTGGCGGTCCACGTGGACCTGCGGCCCACTGGTCGCGTGCCTCGTGGGTACAATAGCCGGGTGAGTTTAGTTATTCCCTTTTATATTTCAATTCAAAAATTACTGCAACTTTGCAAATTTATATAAAATCCATATTAACTCAGAAAAATGAAAATAATATATCAAAATTCTTAGAAAACTAAACTCTATCCAATAAAAATATAAAATGAAATTTTTATTTTTAATAAAAATTCAATTATTCAATAATGGTTATTTAAGCCTTTACTTTTATTCTAAATTGAATTAAAAATTCAATAATTAGGAAAAGATTATAAAATAAATAAAAACCAGTAAAGTAAATAAAGAAAACATTAAAACTAATTTTCTTTATTTAGAACTTATTAAATCTATTTTAATAGGAATTAAACCCTGATTAATAATTACCCTAAATATTAAAATCTTTAAAAATAGAAAAAAAAGCCAAATCCAATATTAATTTTATTTCAAAGTTATTAATAACTTCAACCTTAAAGTGAAGTTATTAATTCAAGAACTTTAGGGTATTTAGAAAACCCTAATTTCATAAGTAATAGAACCAGGAACTCATCATTTCATGTGACTCCTAAAACCTTAAATTAATTAGGAACCCTAGTTCCATTATTACATGTGAACCCTAAACTACTTCTAAAACCTAAACCCTAGATCCTCACATGTAATCATGGTATTCTATTTTTCATCCATAGTATCATAACAGAAATTAAACACATGCCATGCCACATAAAAATTGTAGGAGCCCCATCATCAATCATATAGTAGTCCATATACGCATACCTATCCAACTTAATTGATCCAATTGGATCAATCACATCTAAACCCTAGTTCCTATCATCCAACTTATCAACCTTAACCATTCCTATTTAATTAGCATCACACCATGGTGATGATCCCTAATAGCAACTATGCCAATTATCTTGCATTACCTAACCATACTCCACTAAACCCTATCTGTGTGAGATAATCATTAATCATCCTATTTAGGAAACCACCATTCTTTACTTAGTGAATCCAATAACAAAACCTAGACAACCTCAACCTTAATTGTAATACTTCTTATTACTTAATAAGTATGTTCTTCAAAAGTTATTCTTTTGAAGTAAATAAAGAATCATCATCAACCTTGCTTATAAGAACCTATAAACCCTAGCCAGTTATCACCAACAAGATGAACCAATGTTGATAACAACCTTGTATGAATAATTGCTTAGGATGCCTAGGCTTAACTCAACCTTACAAGCCATAGGTATTGATGAATCCAACTAGGTTGTGATCCATCTAATACTTACTCCGAAGAACTATACTAAACCATAGTCAACCATAGAAACCCCAACCTAATTATCATACTTGTTAACTATTAAAGAATATGTTCTTCAAAAGTTATTCTTTTGAAATATATAATAAGTAATCATCAACCATGCACTTATAGGACTTAAAATTGACAATTGCTCTTACTTATTATACAGCTACTATTCCTGGTTGTGTATGATTGTTACTATTCCTTTTGCCACCTGCTTATAATTCTAAAACAACACAACCCTGAATAAGAACCTTGCTTGTGAATCACTCTAAAAGTGCAACACACCATAAACCAATCATTACAACTCACTAATCCTAAATCATCGGGGTTAGGTCACGCTTAGAGCGATTGCATCTCATTCTTATGCATTATTGCATCTTTGCCAATCTTTTAAACATCGTCCTTACCGGACGATGATACTATTTCAGAATTTGGAGTTAATACGCATCGAAGACCTTGTCCGCATAATCTTGCAGATCAAGAAAGGCAATTTCATCACTTGCTCATGTTATTTGATTATTTCTATCAAATTACTTGCAAAGTACTATGGTTATCACTATCGCATAAAAACCAAAACCACTACTTTCATAACTATGAATATGACTATGTGGTGGGCAATGGAACCATGGATTGTGTGGATATGGTGGAGGTTCCATTGCACGGGTTTATATCCATCTAGGATTAAACAACAAATGTCGCCCAGTGATTCTTGTGCCGTAATACCCGTGTTAACCATAAGATCCGGAATGGGACGGACTAGTCAATCGTATTTCCACCTCTTGTACATCAACGGATGCGCTTACCGTAGCAGCTTGTCATCCGGCGGAACAACCGGAGGGTGGGGATCCCACTCTAATTCCCCACGGTAAAGCATTGCTTGCCGTAGCAGTTGTGTCTTGCGGAACAACCGGAGGGTGGGGATCCCACTCTAATTCCCCACGGTAATGCGGTCTATGATGGGTTGCAGCTACCGGCGTAGGAGTGTATGGTAGAGCCCAACACTGTCGTCGTGGTCGGGGTCCACCTTGAAATCTACAGGAATAATGGGACCGGCGTGGACCCAGGGTCGGGGCATGCAACAAAGAGTGGGTGTGCGAGGTAGCGGAGGAATATGATTGGCTATGACCTTATACCGGGCCTCACACCAAAGGAAGTGTGGACGGGGAGTATGCCCGGTTGGCACCAAGGTTAAGATCTCTTATGGGTAAATGATGTCTACGCCCCCTCCTTTTCCTGTAGACAGTGTTGGGCCTCCAAGAGCAGAGGTTTGTAGAACAGCAGCAAGTTTCCCTGAAGTGGATCACCCAAGGTTTATCGAACTCAGGGAGGAAGAGGTCAAAGATATCCCTCTCATGCAACCCTGCAACCACAAAGCAAGAAGTCTCTTGTGTCCCCAACACACCTAATAGGTGCACTAGTTCGGCGAAGAGATAGTGAAATACATGTGGTATGAATAAGTAGTAGCAACGGCACTCGTAAAAGTGCTTTGCCCAGGACAACGAACAAGCATGGTAGTAACGTAGCAGTAGTAACGCATAGAAACAAGAAACAAGCAAGTGATAGCGTATTTAGGGACAAGGCCTAGGGATCATACTTTCACTAGTGGACACTCTCAACATTGATCACATAACGATAATAGATAAATGCATACTCTACACTCTTTTGTTGGATGATGAACACCATTGCGTAGGATTACACGAACCCTCAATGCCGGAGTTAACAAGCTCCACAATTCAATGTTCATATTTAAATAACCTTAGAGTGCATGAAAGATCAACACGACTAAACCAAGTACTTACATAGCATGCACACCGTCACCTTCACACTATGTAGGAGGAATAGATCACATCAATACCATCATAGCAATAATTAACTTCATAATCTACAAGAGATCATGATCATAGCCTACGCCAAGTACTAACACGGATGCACACACTGTCACCATTACACCGTGCAGGAGGAATAAACTACTTTAATAACATCACTAGAGTAGCACATAGATAAATTGTGATACAAAACACATTGCAATCATAAAGAGATATAAATAAGCACTTCACTATGCCATCCATAACAGATGAATAAGTATTCTCGTGAAATATAGCCTAAGAGACCCACACGGTGCACACACCGTCACCTTTACACACGTGGGACAAGGAGTCTCCGGAGATCACATAAGTAAAATTCACTTGACTAGCATAACGACATCTAGATTACAAGTATCATCATATGAATCTCAATCATGTAAGGCAGCTCATGAGATTATTGTATTGAAGTACATAGGAGAGAGATTAACCACATAGCTACCGGTACAGCCCCGAGCCTCGATGGAGAACTACTCCCTCCTCATGGGAGACATCAGCGCTGATGAAGATGGCGGTGGAGATGGCAGCGGTGTCGATGGAGAAGCCTTCCGGGGGCACTTCCCCGTCCCGGCGGCGTGCCGGAACGAGACTCCTCGTCCCCGCATCTTGGCTTCGCGATGGCGGCGGCTCGGGATGGTTTCTCGTACCGTGGCTTTTTCCGTATCGAGGTTTTAGGTCCAGGGGCTTTATATAGGCGAAGAGGCGGCGTCAGAAGGTCGAAGGGGCGCCGACACTATAGGGGGGCGCGGGCCCCCCCCTTGGCCGCGCCGGCCTAGGGTTTGGTGGGCCTCGTGTGTTCTGGATGCTTCCGGGCAAAATAGGAACCTGGGCGTTGATTTCGTCCAATTCCGAGAATATTTCTTTACTAGGATTTCTGAAACCAAAAACAGCAGAAAACAAAGAATCGGCACTTCGGCATCTTGTTAATAGGTTAGTTCCAGAAAATGCACGAATATGACATAAAGTGTGCATAAAACATGTAGATATCTTCAATAATGTGGCATGGAACATAAGAAATTATCGATACGTCGGAGACGTATCAGCATCCCCAAGCTTAGTTCCTGCTCGTCCCGAGCAGGTAAACAATAAACAAAGATAATTTCTGGAGTGACATGCCATCATAACCTTGATCATACTATTGTAAACACATGTAATGAATGCAACAATTCAAGACAATGGTAATGACATGAATAAACAAATGAATCATATAGCAAAGACTTTTCATGAATAGTTCTTCAAGACAAGCATCAATAAGTCTTGCATAAGAGTTAACTCATAAAGCAATAAATCAAAGTAAAGGTATTGAAGCAACACAAAGGAAGATTAAGTTTCAGCGGTTGCTTTCAACTTGTAACATGTATATCTCATGGATAATTGTCAACATAGAGTAATATAACAAATGCAATATGCAAGTATGTAAGAATCAATGCACAGCTTCACACAAGTGTTTGCTTCTTGAGATGGAGAGAAATAGGTGAACCGACTCAACATAAAAGTAAAAGAATGGTCCTTCAAAGAGGAAAGCATCGATTGCTATATTTGTGCTAGAGCTTTGATTTTGAAAACAAGAAACAATTTTGTCAACGGTAGTAATAAAGCATATGTATCATGTAAATTATATCTTACAAGTTGCAAGCCTCATGCATAGTATACTAATAGTGCCCGCACCTTGTCCTAATTAGCTTGGACTACCGGATCATCGCAATGCACATGTTTTAACCAAGTGTCACAATGGGGTACCTCTATGCCGCCTGTACAAAGATCTAAGGAGAAAGCTCGCATCGGATTTCTCGCTATTGATTATTCTCAACTTAGACATCCATACCGGGACAACATAGACAACAGATAATGGACTCCTCTTTTATGCATAAGCATGTAGCAACAATTATTTTTCTCATTTGAGATTGAGGATATATGTCCAAAACTGAAACTTCCACCATGGATCATGGCTTTAGTTAGCGGCCCAATGTTCTTCTCTAACAATATGAATGCTCCAACCATAAGGTGGTAGACCGCTCTTACTTCAGACAAGACGAACATGCATAGCAACTCACATGAAATTCAACAAAAGGTAGTTAATGGCGTCCCCAGTGAACATGGTTATCGCACAACGAGCAACTTAATAAGAGATAAAGTGCATAAGTACATATTCAATACCACAATAGTTTTTAAGCTATTTGTCCCATGAGCTATATATTGTAAAGGTAAAGAATAGAAATTTTAAAGGTAGCACTCAAGCAATTTACTTTGGAATGGTGGAGAAATACCATGTAGTAGGTAGGTATGGTGGACACAAATGGCATAGTGGTTGGCTCAAGGATTTTGGATGCATGAGAAGTATTCCCTCTCGATACAAGGTTTAGGCTAGCAAGGTTATTTGAAACAAACACAAGGATAAACCGGTGCAGCAAAACTCACATAAAAGACATATTGTAAACATTATAAGACTCTACACCGTCTTCCTTGTTGTTCAAACTCAATACTAGAAATTATCTAGACTTTAGAGAGACCAAATATGCAAACCAAATTTTAGCATGCTCTATGTATTTCTTCATTAATGGGTGCAAAGTATATGATGCAAGAGCTTAAACATGAGCACAACAATTGCCAAGTATCACATTACCCAAGACATTTATAGCAATTACTACATGTATCATTTTCCAATTCCAACCATATAACAATTTAACGAAGAAGAAACTTCGCCTTGAACATTAAAAGCTAAGAACACATGTGTTCATACGAACCAGTGGAGCGTCTCTCTCTCCCACACAAGCATGTATTTATTCAGAGAATGAAAATAACAAAACGAAAATAAAAGCACACAGACGCTCCAAGTAAAGTACATAAGATGTGACCGAATAAAAATATAGTTTCAAGAGAAGAAACCTGATAAGTTGTCGATGAAGAAGGGGATGCCTTGGGCATCCCCAAGCTTAGATGCTTGAGTCTTCTTGATATATGCAGGGATGAACCATGGGGGCATCCCCAAGCTTAGACTTTTCACTCTTCTTGATCATATTGTATCATCCTCCTCTCTTGACCCTTGAAAACTTCCTTCACACCAAACTCGAAACAAACTCATTAGAGGGTTAGTGCATAATCAAAAACTCACATGTTCAGAGGTGACACAATCATTCTTAACACTTCTGGATATTTCCCAAAGCTACTGGAAGTTAATGGAACAAAGAAATCCATCCCACATAGCAAAAGAGGCAATGCGAAATAAAAGGCAGAATCTGTCAAAACAGAACAGTCCGTAAAGACGAATTTTATTGAGGCACCAGACTTGCTCAAATGAAAATTCTCAAATTGAATGAAAGTTGCGTACATATCTGAGGATCACTCACGTAAATTGGCATAATTTTCTGAGTTACCTACAGAGAATTTTGCCCAGATTCATGACAGCAAAGAAATCTGTTTCTGCGCAGTAATCCAAATCTAGTATCAACCTTGCTATCAAAGACTTTACTTGGCACAACAAAACACTAAACTAAGATAAGGAGAGGTTGCTACAGTAGTAAACAACTTCCAAGACACAAATATAAAACAATGTACTGTAGCAAAATAACACATGGGTTATCTCCCAAGAAGTTCTTTCTTTATAGCCATTAAGATGGGCTCAGCAGTTTTGATGATGCACTCGCAAGAAATGGTATTTGAAGCAAAAGAGAGCATCAAGAGGAAAGTATGAAACAAATTTAAGCCTAACATGCTTCCTATGCATAGGAATCTTGTAAATAAATAAATTCAAGAAGAGCAAAGTAACAAGCATAGGAAGATAAAACAAGTGTAGCTTCAAAAATTTCAGCACATAGAGAGGTATTTTAGTAACATGAAAATTTCTACAACCATATTTTCCTCTCTCATAATAATATCCAGTAGCATCATGAGTAAACTCAACAATATAACTATCACATAAAGCATTCTTATCATGAGTCTCATGCATAAAATTATTACTCTCCACATAAGCATAATCAATTTTATTAGTTGTAGTGGAAGCAAATTCAACAAAGTAGCTATCATCAAATATAGGAGGCATATTGTAATCATAATCAAATTTACTCTCCATAGTAGGTGGCAACACAAGACTACTATCATTATAATCATCATAAATAGGAGGCAAAGTATCATCAAAGTAAATTTCCTCCTCAATGCTCGGGGGACTAAAAAGATCATGCTCATCAAAACCAGCTTCCCCAAGCTTAGAATTTTCCATAGCATTAGCAAAAATAGTGTTCAAAGCATTCATATTAATAATATTCCCATTAGCATGCATATAAAGTTCCATGGGTTTTTTAATTTTCTCTTCAAACACATCATGTCCTAATTCAAGATAAAGTTCATAAAGATCTCTCATATTTTTGTTGTTTTCCATTATGCCTAACTAGTGTAAACAAGAAACAAAAAGTTGCAATTGCAGGATCTAAAGGAAATAGCTTTGAGTACTTACTGGCACCGGAAAATAGCTTAGTAGCCGAGATCCGGAGTGTGAGTACCTTTTACCTTTCCTCCCCGAGCAACGGCGCCGTGAAAATAGCTTGATGTCTACGCCCCCTCCTTTTCCTGTAGACAGTTGTTGGGCCTCCAAGAGCAGAGGTTTGTAGAACAAGCAGCAAGTTTCCCTTAAGTGGATCACCCAAGGTTTATCAAACTCAGGGAGGAAGAGGTCAAAGATATCCCTCTCATGCAACCCCGCAACCACAAAGCAAGAAGTCTCTTGTGTCCCCAACACACCTAATAGGTGCACTAGTTCGGCGAAGAGATAGTGAAATACAGGTGGTATGAATAAGTAGTAGCAACGGCACCAGAAAAGTGCTTTGCCCAGGACGAGTAAACAAGCGGTAGTAACGTAGCAGTAGTAACGCAAAGAAACAAGTAAACAAGCAAGTGATAGCAGTATTTAGGGACAAGGCCTAGGGATCATACTTTCACTAGTGGACACTCTCAACATTGATCACATAACGAGAATAGATAAATGCATACTCTACACTCTTTTGTTGGATGATGAACACCATTGCGTAGGATTACACGAACCCTCAATGCCGGAGTTAACAAGCTCCACAATTCAATGTTCATATTTAAATAACCTTAGAGTGCATGAAAGATCAACACGACTAAACCAAGTACTTACATAGCATGCACACTGTCACCTTCACACTATGTAGGAGGAATAGATCACATCAATACCATCATAGCAATAATTAACTTCATAATCTACAAGAGATCATGATCATAGCCTACGCCAAGTACTAACACGGATGCACACACTGTCACCATTACACCGTGCAGGAGGAATAAACTACTTTAATAACATCACTAGAGTAGCACATAGATAAATTGTGATACAAAACACATTGCAATCATAAAGAGATATAAATAAGCACTTCACTATGCCATCCATAACAGTGAATAAGTATTCTGTGAAATATAGCCTAAGAGACCCACACGGTGCACACACTCGTCACCTTTACACACGTGGGACAAGGAGTCTCCGGAGATCACATAAGTAAAATTCACTTGACTAGCATAACGACATCTAGATTACAAGTATCATCATATGAATCTCAATCATGTAAGGCAGCTCATGAGATTATTGTATTGAAGTACATAGGAGAGAGATTAACCACACAGCTACCGGTACAGCCCCGAGCCTCGATGGAGAACTACTCCCTCCTCATGGGAGACAGCAGCGGTGATGAAGATGGCGATGGAGATGGCAGCGGTGTCGATGGAGAAGCCTTCCTGGGGCACTTCCCCGTCCCGGCGGCGTGCCGGAACAGAGACTCCCGTCCCCCGCATCTTGGCTTCGCGATGGCGGCGGCTCCGGATGGTTTCTCGTACCGTGGCTTTTCCGTATCGAGGTTTTAGGTCCAGGGGCTTTATATAGGCGAAGAGGCGGCGTCAGAAGGTCGAAGGGGCGCCGACACTATAGGGGGCGCGGGCCCCCTTGGCCGCGCCGGCCTAGGGTTTGGTGGGCCTCGTGTGTTCTGGATGCTTCCGGGCAAAATAGGAACCTGGGCGTTGATTTCGTCCAATTCCGAGAATATTTCTTTACTAGGATTTCGAAACCAAAAACAGCAGAAAACAGCAACTGGCACTTCGGCATCTTGTTAAAAGGTTAGTTCCAGAAAATGCACGAATATGACATAAAGTGTGCATAAAACATGTAGATATCATCAGTAATGTGGCATGAAACATAAGAAATTATCGATACGTCGGAGACGTATCAGTAAAGCAACATACCTCTGCAGAGTGTAAAGAACCGTGACCGTCACTCCCTGTTCCGGGATAAGGAACTGCGAACGCGGCCGGAAAGGAGCTCCATGAAGTTCTAGTAAACCGGTGAAGGCTGACGGACATAGTTCTTCTGAATAAAAGCAACCTTTTGAAGAAATGGTTATGAAAACTTGCATTGGTATTAGACTTTCTGGTCTAATGCCGTAGCTAGTGCATTAAACACCTCTTTCCTATAATGAACTTGTTGAGTACGCTCGTACTCATCCCACTCTTAAATCCCCGCTTAGATATGGAGGCATCGAAGGAGGATCTACAAGGCAACTCGAAGGCCAAGGAGCCAACAACTACTTCACGAGACAGGACCCTGTCAACGGAGTCAGATACGTCATCCAACAAGGAGAAAACCTAGATTAGCAGTAGAAAGGAACTAGCTTCCTCAACCTAGCTCCTACTTAGCTAGAATCTATTCTTAGCCTCTATAGCTAGTCAAATACTCTACAAATAGAGTTCGTGATAGAATTAGACTACGAGTCGTTCTTCTGGAGTTTATTTGCAGATTTACCTCATTGTAAAGTAGGAGGCTGTGCTGATCTTATGTAATAGAGTCAATGTTGTAATTCCATAGACATGCCTTGGACCCGCATATGTTTCTGTTGTACCACTCTGAGCGATATAATACTAGTGGATCGGTGTTTCATTGGTGTTATATCAGACTTGCATACTACACCATGCAGTGGTATGCCGGGTCACCACACGACGCAGGTTTTTTGCAGGTGGACCGGAAGTTCTTGACGAACACGTCCTCGAAGCTATCCCAGCTATCGATAGATCCTGGAGGAAGTTTCTTTATCCAAGACCGCGCGGCTCCACTCAAATGCACCTGGATGCTTTGCATAGCTGTTGCTCTGGTTCCTCCTGTGAGCTTGACCGTCTCGAGATAATCAACTAGCCAATCCTCTGGATCCTGCAGGCCGTCGAATTTCTTGAAATTATCAGGCAACTTAAATCCCGAAGGGACTCGAGTTTTTCGGACTCTCCTTGTGAAGCATGGCACACCACACATATCCACGTCGTTTAGCTCTGGGAATGCCGATGTTCCCTTCTACTTTGTCGCGCTCTATCGAGCCTTGCTTATGCTGCCGTGTCCCTTGCTCCACTTGGTCCTTCGGGAGCTGCTGTTGTTGCTGCCGCAGGTCGTGGACTATTTTGCCTTGCTGTTCCTTCGGGAGGTGTTGATGCAAACGCCGTTCCCATGGCTCCAATTCCTGCCATTGCCATGTTATACAATGCCTCCCTTGGATCTCCTGGGGGTGGCCTGGATGCAAGGATGAAAGGTTGTGTCGCCATATACCCAGCTTCTGGTGTCTTGGGGATGATGTTCCCTCTCGTGTCTATCGACATAAAAGACATGTCGAGGTTTTGAACCAAGTGCTCTCTTTCTCCTTCAGGTATATTTTGCAACCTTGATCTTGCTCTATTCCGAGCTTCCCTGTGGCTATCTCCCGAAGTTCCAGATTGTCGACTCAGTTCTGCCCTTCGCCTGCTCGATGCAGAGGCTGCCTCCTTTCTTCTATTTAAAGCTGCTGTCTGCTTTTCCAATTCCCTTGCAGCTCGTGCGAGCCTATATTGATATCTTGCAATTCTTCTGGCGTGGCTGTGGTAGCCATTGGTTCTGAGCCATCCATAGCCCTTGCGGCTCTGTCCCATGCTGCTTGCGGAAGTTGAACTCTATCTCGAGGTTCAGATCCGATATATTTGTTGCCTAGACCTCGTCGCAAATCAGAGGGATCGACGTATGGATTTCCCAAATCGTTGAAAGCCTCAGATGTTTCCTCCTGGTCACAGCTTGGCTCTCCGATGACATAAATCTGATGATACTTTGTATTCAGATCTATGCTGGGTTTGGTGACGCTATCATGAAGACTGGCGAAGACCTTGCCCACTGTAGTGGATTTGTCGATGAAGTTGAAGCTGTCGACACTGCTTGAGTCATCGCTTATATAGGAGTCCGCAGATGACTCAAACGACATGTCGCTGAAGATCTTGGCGAGCTTTTCTCTTGCCCTAGTGCTGATGAAGCGTGACGACGAAGTTTCTTCTTCTCCTGACTCGATTAACGATGTAGAGTTCGAAAAATCGGAATCGACCACCGACAATCCCGACGAGATCGGAACTTCGACACGATACGCTCCCTCTTTTTCGACGCGAAAGTGAAATCTTCCGAACGTCATCTCCATAGGCTCCTCCAGATACGCATATGCATCCAAACGGGAGGGCGGGTGAGGAACAAAATCGACAGGACCAGTTGCGATCTGTTTACCTCGATCCATCGTGTTGCTTGCTGTTGATGAAGTCGACGATCTTGAACGTGCCATCGAGATCAGATCCTTGACGCCTCTAATCCCCACAGACGGCGCCAATTGACAAGGTATTAACTTGTCAATGCCTACAGGTTGTAGACTAGGGTTTAGTTGGAAGTAGAGGGCAAGTAGATCTCGAAGGTTTCAGCCGAAAAGTACTCGACGATTATGAAAACTAGGGTTTGAGAGACAATGATTCGATGATTTCTTTGTCCCTCGACTCCCCCTTATATAGGAGGTGGAGCCGAGGGATTCGTATTGTACAAGTTACAGAGTCCGGGAAGGTTTCTAACTCATCCCGCAGGATTACAAGTAATGCTTCCTATTACAACTCTAGCTTTCCTTAACAATATCTTGGGCTTCCGAATCTTCTTATTCTTCGAGTAGTGGGCCTTCAGTAAACCCCGGGTACTATCTTCGGCAGGCCCATTGGGGATGCCTATGTCAGCCAGCAACAACAACAACGACCACACCATCACAGAGGAGGAGTGGGCAGCAGCTAAGGCAGTCGTGCTTAACAACACACCACTTCCGGCGGGAACCACGGTCGGCACTCTCAATGCTTACCGCTCCATATTGGAGAAAAATCGGGAGCGCCTATCTAAGGAGCAAGCCACCCTCGAGAGACGCCTATCCGCGGCAGACCGATCCAGTGAGCGACGAAGGGGCTCGCAGGGAAGTGCCTCTCGAAGTACCCACGGAGGAGGCAAACATCGATCAAGAATGTCCAGGCTTTCGGAAGATGATGCAAGGGAGATAACGTCAAACTTGACCAAGTCCTTTATGACTACGGACACCGCGGGCATGCCACGGCCAAAAACCGTTGCGGGAACAACAGCCAACCTTGTAGCATACCTCATTAACCAGCGTCCCGAAGGATCCATGGCTCAGGCTCACCGTGGTGCCTTAGAAAGTCTCACGATATTAGGAGATAATCTAGTTCCACGGAAGGAGAAGACCACGTTGCAGGCCAGCGGCTCAAAGCATCGCGCAAGAGACGCTCGGGATGAAATTACTCAGAGTAGGATCGACAAAGCAAGGCGACGACGCGCCGCCAGAGAGGAATTCGACAGCGATTCTTCGGATGAGACCCAGGAGAACGACGGCGAGCTTAGGGGAGCCGATTGTTTAAGCTACAAAATTCGGGAGGCGATGCCACCTAAGAAGTTCAAACCCACCCCTACCGACGCCGCCAAATACGATGGGCAGCAGGAGCCGAGATCCTGGATAGAGGACTATCTGCAGACAGTGATTCTGCAAAAAGGGAACCAGATAGCAGCAATGCAGTGCCTACAGCTCTACCTAAAGGACTCAGCGCGAGCCTGGCTAAGAGGTCTGCCGAAGGGTTCCATTAAGTCATGGGACGACCTAGTAGAAGCCTTCGTCACCAACTTCCAAGCAACCTACAAAAGGCCCGTCGGGATCGAGGAGTTACGGCATTGTCAGCAAAAGAAGAAGGAGTCGATGCGCGCATACATCAGGAGATTCACCAAGCTCCTGAACGCTGCGGAAGACGTATCTGTCGACATAGCAATCGACGCCTTCAGTGATGGCATCCGACGTGAAAGCTATATAGAAGAACTTGGGTGCAAGAAGCCGAAAACCATAACCAAGTTAATGGAAATCGCCAACAGCTGGGCCGATGGCGAAGACAACGTTCGAAAGCCACGACAGCGCAGTGACGACGAAGAGGATGACCAGCCGAAGCATGATTCGGGTGGTCGAAGGGATCGCAACAAGAGAAGGAAGAACCGCAGTTACGATGAAAATAACTTGGTGGCCGCAGGTTACTCTGATCGGCAGGATGATCGGTACGATGACAGGCGAGATGATCGACAGGACGGTAATCGGAACAACTCTGGGAACCGTGGCAACTATAAGCCACGACAACAGAGAACTCCCGAACTACCCTACGCTGAGCAGATCAACGCCCCTTGCTACCTGCATTCATATACCGATTCCAAGGATGGTAAAATAAAGTCTAGCCACCTGCTCAGGGACTGTCGGCAGTTCATCGATATGCATAAACTCATCCAGCAGGCAGGCCAGCAACAGCTACCACCGCCACCACCACCACCCCCACCACAACATCAGGTCCAGCAGCTCAACCTCATCAACCCAACGAGGCATTTCCACCACCACGTGGGCAGATGAGTATGATTCACAGGACAGGCGTCTCAAGGAGAGAAATGAAGAAGCTCACCCGAGAAATTAACCTGGCAGAAAGCATCATGGCGAACATCCCTGAGTATGTCGAGTGGTCGTCTCAGAACATCATGTTCAGCCGAGCGGATCACCCGATGACTATACCAAAACCAGGGCACGCTGCCCTAGTGGTCGAAGCACAGACAGGAGGGTTCAAGATGAGCAAAGTCTTCATGGACGGAGGAAGTGGACTCAACTTGATATTCCTCGACACAATTCAAAGTATGGGGATCACCATGAGAATGTTAGAAGAATCAGACACCCGCTTCCATGGGATCCTCCCTACTTCACCGGCGTACTCTCTTGGCAAAGCGTACCTGAACGTCGTCTTCGGCAAACCCGAGAATTTCAGGAAGGAGAATATCGAGTTTGAAGTCGTGAACTAGGAATCACAGTATCACGCCATACTCGGGAGACCAGCTTATGCCAAGTTCATGGCTGTGCCGCACTATGCATACCTCAAGCTGAAGATGCCTGGGAACAACGGGACGAACATCACAGTCTATGGAAGTTTCTCACGCTCGGACAATTGTGATCGTGATTTTCAAAGGATTGCTGCAAAGTTTGGGCCACAACGAGAAACTGTCGACCCTCCGCCCAAGCTAACGATACGAGAAATCAAGGAGGAAAAACACGATAGAGAAATCAAGAAGAAGCCAGCCAACCTTGCTCTTGAAGCCTCGGCAGCAAAAGCTTCGGCAGCAAAAGCTTTGGCAGTTGCCGATGCAGAAGATATAGGAGGCAGCAAGACACTGACAATCGCTGCCCAGACCCCTGGTGAAATCAACAATGCTGCAGCAACCACTAGCATGGAAAAAAAGTCAGAAGATGCTGCTGAAGATGAGAAGAACCCCTTCCTTGATAAAGCACTTCCTTAGCCTTTAAATTTTTTCCCTTTACTTTACACAGGGCCTCCCTTTTTCGCCCTCTAGTTTCGTATTTACCCTATTAATGAGCACTTAAGTTTCGATTCCTTGTTGAGCATTGCGGTAATTTAAAGCATCTATGACCGCGCCAACGTCAACCTTGCTTACAAGTAACGGTACAACGTAACGCGCGGCAGAAGATCGCGCCCCAAGGGAAAAGCCTCTATGAGTGCTGCAAAGAAAAACAAGGAAATTAATCCTTCCCTCTGCTTCAGATGCCTCTACGAGTGCCGTACAAAGCAAGAGTTTGGAAAACATAAACACAACCCACGTTTGATATTTTACTTATGGAAATATCAAAGGACAACGGGCTCATCGGCAGAATCATTGCACCCGAAATATTCGGGAGTGACTGTTGAAACTTACAATCAGTTGAAAGCAAAGTTGCGCATACAACATGTTTAGCAAAACCTGCAACACGAGCTGGTCACTCATAATGATTTGCTGACCAACTAGTATACATACATCTAACGGGCAATTAAGATTTGCTCCTTCAAATATTTGCCAACGGCACGGTAAAAGTACATATTCATGTATTTACCAAATAAAAAGTTTCGGCTTAACAATCCTAACACTTGGATGGACTAGCCAATGCAATTCATTTTACAAAAACAACTTTACACCCTGATATCACCCTTGCGGAGTTTCCCTTTCTTCAGGTACCTTCGACTCCTCCTCAAGCCTGTCGACAATTATATTGGCAGGCAATAATACCTTCGGGTACAGTTCTTCAAAATCACCAGTTGCGTTGGCAATAGATAGCAAGCATGCTGAGGGATAACGAGCAAGCACAAGGGCAAGCATACACTTGGCCCCTGCGAAAACTTGAGCTCGCACCAAGTCCCGAACCTTCTTGGCGTTTCCAAACTAGGACATCAAAGTCAAAAGCGTAGGGGGAATTGCATTCAAAGGAAACATCATCTTCCAAACCACCCTCATAGCTTTGTAGCACTTGTCAAAAAACTGGTGGACTTGTTGGACCCGATCCTGAAATTTCGCAACAGCCGAAGCCTTCGAGTGCTCCCGCCAGAAAATCTCTTCGGATGAGGAAAGCTGGGTTAAAGCATGCACTCGCTTGTGTATCCGCTTGTTCTCTTTCGCACGATTCAAAGCTATGACTGGCAAAAGAATCAATAAAGAGTCAGACAAGGCGTTGTTGACAAAAGGGCAAAGGAATCAGGAAACTTACAGTTCAAACTCTCGGTAGCTTTATGCAGCTCAGTAAGAGTGTACCGTTCCACGTCGGCTGCAATCTCGCTCTTCTTATTGACAATAGCAGCTAAGGCATAAGTGCTGCGCAGGTCCTTTTCCATCTGCGTCCGATCACTTTCAGGAAGAGCACCCGAAGAGTCATCAACAAACGAAGGCACTGGGAAGACCTGCAGGAAACACCGTTACAAAAGGATGATGGATATGGTACAGCTGAACATCCGAAGTAACTCCCATCGGGAGAAGTACAAGAATAAATATCATAACAAAAGTGTGCTAACAACATTGCTAGCACGGAGTTTATTACAAGCATAAGTTTTGCGGTAGAACAATGTTTCACATCAGTTCAAGCATAAGTTTGCTACAAAAATCAAGGGGATTGGGTCTGAGTCGATAAACTGGGTCCAGCCGACGACTTCCTTGATGAAACCAGTTCAAGGAGCTGGCGAGCACAAGTAAGGGCAGACGCTTTAAAGGCGCTTAAGTCAACAAGCTGCCCGTCTTGCTCTTTCGGCAGCTCCTTAGTCATCTCTTCGATGTCACCCTTAAAGCCATAACCCATCATAAGCTGGAAGGCAAGGACAGCACCATAAGTGCGCGATGTACGCTTGAATACCTCGATAACCTCCTTGGTGTCAACCGCGAAGGCATCGATCAGCTGCCCCAGGGTCTTCTCCTGCTTGATCTTGGGGGAAATCATCGAGTGCATCCGCGTCAAGGCACCCTTCCCCTTTACAAGAAGCTCCCGTGTAAGCTGGTGAGAGGCGAGAATCATCGACATAGCATTTGCTGGAGAGTTGTTTGGAACTCTGTCCAGGGCATCAGCAGGGATGTTCGCCGCTTCTACAGGGGAAAGAAGAAAAAAAATACATTGGCAGAAGGATCGAATCCAAAGGTGCATCAATCGACAGAGGTGTATAAAAAATTACCAAGTAAGGCCAAAGAAGACTGACGGAGGACTTCATCCTTTTCGGCTGCCCGAGCTTCAGCAGTCAGCCTGGATGCTTCCTCCTCCTTCAGCTTCTCCTTCAGCTTACCCAATTCCTCCTTCAAAGAGTCGACTTCTTGGCGAGCCTCAGCAGCTATCTTGACTGCGCCATTGATGTCTACGGGTGCTTCTATTCTTGTAGACAGTGTTGGGCCTCCAAGAGCAGAGGTTTGTAGAACAACAGCAAGTTTCCCTTAAGTGGATCACCCAAGGTTTATCGAACTCAGGGAGGAAGAGGTCAAAGATATCCCTCTCAAGCAACCCTGCAACCACAAAGCAAGAAGTCTCTTGTGTCCCCAACACACCTAATACACTTGTCAGATGTATAGGTGCACTAGTTCGGCGAAGAGATAGTGAAATACAAGTGGTATGAATGAATATGAGTGGTAATAGCAATCTGAATAAAATATGGCAGCGAGTAAACATGCAACAAAACAGTAAACAAACGGAGATTCGATGCTTGGAAGCAAGGCCTAGGGATCCTGCTTTCACTAGTGGACACTCTCAACAATGATCACACAATAGAACCACTCTACACTCTCTTGTTGGATGATGAACACCACTAATTGTGTAGGATTACACGAACCCTCAATGCCGGAGTTAACAAGCTCCACAATATTCGATATTCATGTTTAAATAACCTTAGAGTGCATGATAGATCATTGCAATTACACCAAGTACTAACATAGCATGCACACTCGTCACCATCACACTATGAAGGAGGCATAGATCACATCAATACTATCATAGCAATAATTAACTTCATAATCTACAAGAGATTACAATCATAACCTACGCCAAGTACTACACGATGCACACACTCGTCACCATTACACCGTGGAGGAGGAATAGACTACTTTAATAACATCACTAGAGTAGCACATAGATGATATTCAACTAGATCACATAAAGAGAGAGATGAACCACATAGCTACAGCGGAGCCCTCAGCCCCGGGGTGAATTACTCCCTCCTCATCATGGAGACAGCGATGGCGGTGAAGATGGCGGTGGAGACGGTGGTGGAGATGACTCCGGGGGCAATTCCCCGTCCCGGCAGGGTGCCGGAACAGAGACTTCTGTCCCCCGAATTGGAGTTTCGCGATGGCGGCGGCGTCCCTGGAGTCTTTCTCGAGTTTCGTCAATCGGTGTCGAAGTTTTAGGTCACAACGGCTTAATAAGGCGAAGAGTCGGAGTCGGAAGAGTCCCGAGGGGCCCACCCCATAGGGTGGGGTGACCACCTCTCTGGTCGCGCCGGCCTATGGGGAGGAGGCCCTGGGCCTCCCCCTGGCTTGCCCTTCTGGCTCCGTCAGTCTTCCGGCGAAATAGAATTTCTGTAATTTTTCTGGATTTTTCCGAGCACTTTGGTTTTTGGGCCTTTTCTGCAATAAACGTGACATAATAAACGTAAACCGGCACCGTGGCATCTTGTTAATAGGTTAGTCCAATAAATGCCATAATATGATATAAAGTGCAAGCAAAACATATAGGTATTGTCATAAAACAAGCATGGAACATCGAAATTATAGATACGTTGGAGACGTATCAGCATCCCCAAGCTTAGTTCCTACTCGTCCTCGAGTAGGTAAACGATAAAAGATAATTTCTGAAGTGAATGCTACCAACATAATCTTGATCAAACTATTGTAAAGCATATGAGATGAATGAAGTGATTCTAAGCAATAGTAAAGACAATGAGTAAACAAATGAACCATATAGCAAAGACTTTTCATGAATAGTACTTTCAAGACAAACATCAATAAGTCTTGCATAAGAGTTAACTCATAAAGCAATAGATTCATAGTAAAGGCATTGAAGCAACACAAAGGAAGATTAATTTTCAGCGGTTGCTTTCAACTTGTAACATGTATATCTCATGGATATTGTCAACATAAGGTAATATGATGAATGCAAATATGCAAGTATGTAAGAATCAATGCACAGTTAACACAAGTGTTTGCTTCTAAGACAGAAAGAAGTAGGTGAACTGACTCAACATAAAAGTAGAAGAAAAGCCCTTCGACGAGGGAAGCATTGATTGCTATATTTGTGCTAGAGCTTTTATTTTGAAAACATAAAGAGAGCATAAAAGTAAAATTTTGAGAGGTGTTTGTTGTTGTCAACGAATGGTAATGGGCACTCTAACCCCCTTGCCAGACAAACCTTCAAAGAGCGGCTCCCATTTTATTTTATTTTTGGGTGGCACTCCTTCCAACCTTTGCTTTCACAAACCATGGCTAACCGAATCCTCGGGTGCCCGCCAACAATCTCATACCATGAAGGAGTGCCTTTTTATTTTAGTTTTATTATGATGACACTCCTCCCCACCTTTGCTTTCTCAAGCCATGGCTAACCGAATCCTCGGGTGCCGTCCAACAATCACATACCATGGAGGAGTGTCTATTTTTGTAAAATTATGAAGGTTAATTAATTTGGGACTGGGGAATCCCATTGCCGACTCTTTTTGCAAAATTATTGGATAAGCGGATGAAGCCACTAGTCCATTGGTGAAAGTTGCCCAACAAGATTGAAAGATAAACACCACATACTTCCTCGTGAGCTATAAAACATTGACACAAATAAGGGATGATAAATTTTGAATTGTTTAAAGGTAGCACTCAAGCAATTTACTTTGGAATGGTGGAGAAATACCATGTAGTAGGTAGGTATGGTGGACGCAAATGACATAGTTATTGGCTCAAGGATTTGGATGCACGAGAAGTATTCCCTCTCAATACAAGGTTTAGGCTAGCAAGGCTATTTGAAACAAACACAAGTATGAACCGGTACAGCAAAACTCACATAAAAGACATATTGCAAGCATTATAAGACTATACATTGTCTTCCTTGTTGTTCAAACACCTTACCAGAAAATATCTAGACTCTAGAGAGACCAATCATGCAAACCAAATTTAAGCAAGCTCTATGTATTTCTTCACTAATATGTGCAAAGTATATGATGCAAGAGCTTAATCATGAGCACAACAATTGCCAAGTATCACATTGTTCAAGACATTATACCAATTACCACATGTAGCATTTCCCGTTTCCAACCATATAACAATTAACGAAGCAGTTTCAACCTTCGCCATGAAAATTAAAAGTAAAGCTAAGAACATATGTGTTCATATGAACCAGCGGAGCGTGTCTTTCTCTCCCACACAAGCATTTATTCAAACAAAAACAAAAACAAAACACATAGACGCTCCAAGTAAAGTACATAAGATGTGGCCGAATAAAAATATAGTTTCAAGGGAGGAACCTGATAATTTGTCGATGAAGAAGGGGATGTCTTGGGCATCCCCAAGCTTAGATGCTTGAGTCTTCTTGAAATATGCAGGGATGAACCACCGGGGCATCCCCAAGCTTAGAGCTTTCACTCTTCTTGATCATATTGTATCATCCTCCTCTCTTGACCCTTGAAAACTTCCTCCACACCAAACTCAAATCAAACTCATTAGAGGGTTAGTGCATAATCAAAAACTCACATGTTCAGAGGTGACACAATCATTCTTAACACTTCTGGACATTGCCCAAAGCTTCTGAAAGTTAATGGAACAAAGAAATCCATTCAACATAGTAAAAGAGGCAATGCGAAATAAAAGGCAGAATCTATCAAAACAGAACAGTCCGTAAAGACGAATTTCTAAGAGGCACCAGACTTGCTCAAATGAAAATGCTCAAATTTAATGAAAGCTGCGTACATATCTGAGGATAACTCACGTAAATTGGCAGAATTTTCTGAGTTACCTACAGAGAATTCAACCCAGATTCGTGACAGCAAGAAATCTGTTTCACGCAGATAATCCAAATCTAATATGAACCTTACTATCAAAGACTTTACTTGGCACAACAATGCAACAAAACTAAGATAAGGAGAGGTTGCTACAGTAGTAACAACTTCCAATACACAAATATTACTTCAGCAAAATAAACACATGGGTTATCTCCCAAGAAGTGCTTTCTTTATAGCCATTAAGATGGGCTCAGTAATTTTAATGATGCACTCTCAAGAAATAAAAGTTGAAGCAAAAGAGAGCATCAAGAAGCAAATTCAAAACACATTTAAGTCTAACCCACTTCCTATGCAAAGGAATCTTGTACACAAATGAATTCATGAAGAACAAAGTGACAAGCATAGAAAGACAGCACAAGCACAACTTCAAGATTCTCAACATAAAGAGGGGAAACTTAATATTATTAAGATGCATATAACCATGTTTCCCTATCTCATAATAACTTTCAGTAGCATCATTGATGAAATCCACAATATACCCATCACTTAAAACATTCTTATCATGGTTCATATGCATAGAAGTATCATTAATGTTGGCATAAGAAGAGTTCTTCTCATTAATAGTAATTGGAGCAAGATTATTATCAAGAATTTAAACATGGTAAACAAGTTGCATATTAAGGGAATTGTTTTTGGCAATCCAATCATAACTATGACAAGTTTCATAAGGATAGTTATAACCTATATCATAGCATTCTTTATAATAATCATCAAAGGTCGGAGGCATAATGTCATCATAAGAAATAGAATAGTTATCTTTCACAGTAGGTTCATCCGTGACCATACCATCATTGTTGCAAGAAGAAGATGTATCAAACATGTAATGATCAGTAGCAAAAGGATTTTCAAACACCTCATCCCCAAGCTTAGAGCTTTCTATATCATTATGGGAGGAAGCATGGATAGTACTGATACTATGGCAATTATTAACATCATCATTTTCAGAATTAGTTTCCCAGAGATTTGCAATATCAAAAGTAGTGTGCTCTTTAAAATCATGATCACTAATGTATGTAAAGGGCATAGGAAGATCATTGTATTCAGATTCATTATCATAATAATCATTAGGAGCAACATACTTACGGTTACCTAGCGTTATCTCATTCATGCGGGGATATGCCATTACCTCTTTCTCTTTATTCTCCTTCTTCTTCTTCTTCTTCGTTCCCTTCTTCTTCTTCTCTTCCTTCTCCTCGTTCCCTTATTTAGGAGGAAGAGGCTTGAAGGGTGGCTTGTCCACATACCCTGATTTACTTTCAGAAATAATAGAAGAAACTTGGGAGGATTCCTCCTTTTCATTAATTAGTTCAAAACACACAGCGGTCCTATCATATGTTGGCAAGGTGTCATCTTCTAAAATATTTTGTATGTAAGTATTTGTATGGCTATTATCAATGCAATAAGAAAAACACCCATGCAGGACATCATCAATATCAAGATCACTCATATGTAACAAAGAGATTTTTCTTGATAGCTCTTCACACCACAAACATAAAGTAAGTTCATCATGCTGACTAGGAGTAATTTCATCATCACAATACAAATTTGCAGCACTCATGGGGTTCAAATTATCATTGGATGAGCATTGAAAATTAAAATGACCCACTCTATGGCAAACTTCACAAATAAAAGGATAGTCGGCACAAACCTTTTTACCAAGATCATCTAGAGCCCTAGCCCACTTTCTAGTTTTTTCATTAATATGATGGATACAATATTCATCTTCGACTTGATTAATTCCACAAGGTCTATGCATTCCACAAAAATTAACATGCTTATAGGAAGTCTTAGGAGTTTGAGCATGTTTATTGCAATCATTAACAACAATTTCATCCTTCATGCAAGCATCTTTAAAAGGTTCATGATACTTATCAAAATTCTTCTTAGGCAATTCAAAATGAGAAGCAAAAGCTTTATAAAGATTTGCAGCAACTTGAGAGTCAAGACCATAGGTAGCACTCATATTTCGAAATTTACCAGTATCCATAAAAGTTTCAATGTATTCATAATCATATTTTATACCTGACTCTTTACCTTTGTTGTTCTCCCATCCTTCAGCGTTCTCCTCAATCCGATCAAGAAGATCCCACCTAGCTTCAACCTCCTTGCTTGTGAAAGATCCCTCCGAACAGTGCATCTAGATAGTCCTTGTGATGTCCCGAAAGCCTTGCATAAAAATTATTAATAATAACATTACTGGGGAGCTCATGAATGGGACATTTGAGCATTAGTGACTTCAATCTCCCCCACGCTTGAGAAATACTCTCTCCATCACGAGGATAAAAGTTATAAATATAATTCCTATCAATATGCACTTCATGAGGAGGATAAAATTTAGAATAAAAGAGAGATACAATTTCCTCCCAACCAAGAGAATGACTATTCTTCAACAATTTATACCAATGCGCCGCTTTACCGGACAAATGAAACAGAGAATAGCTTCTTCCTCACTTCATCCATAGAGATACATGCACACTTGAATAACCCGCATAATTCATGCAAAAACAGTAAATGATCTCCAGGATGGACAGTTCCATCCCCTTCATAGCGGTTATCCATAACACGTTCAATAATTTTCATGGGTATCTTGAAAGCAGTACTTGTAGTAGGTGGATTTAAAATATCACAAGCATCATTAGAGTTATCGCATATGGGAGATAAAGTATTATCAGAGCAAATTTTCTCCCCTAAAGATGGGAAGCTAAAAAGATCACAAAAACTAGCTTCCCCAAGCTTAGACTTCTCCATAGCATTAGCAGTGATTGCGTTCATACTAATAATATTGCTACTAGCATGCAAATGAGGTTCCATAGGTTCTTTAATTTTCGCATCACACAATTCATATCTTAGCTTAGGAAATAAATTAAAAAGCTCATAGTTGTTTTCCATTATGCCTTACTAGTGTAAAACAAGAAACAAAAAGATGCAATTGCAGGATCTAAAGGAAATAGCTTCGAGCACTTACAACGGTCCCGGAAAATAGCTTAGTAGCCGAGATCCGGAGTGTGAGTGCCTTTTACCTTTCCTCCCCGGCAACGGCGCCAGAAAAGTGCTTGATGTCTACGGGTGCTTCTATTCTTGTAGACAGTGTTGGGCCTCCAAGAGCGAGAGGTTTGTAGAACAGCGAGCAAGTTTCCCTTAATTGGATCACCCAAGGTTTATCGAACTCGGGGAGGAAGAGGTCAAAGATATCCCTCTCAAGCAACCCTGCAACCACAAAGCAAGAAGTCTCTTGTGTCCCCAACACACCTAATACACTTGTCAGATGTATAGGTGTACTAGTTCGGCGAAGAGATAGTGAAATACAAGTGGTATGAATGAATATGAGTGGTAATAGCAATCTGAATAAAATATGGCAGAGAGTAAACATGCAACAAAACAGTAAACAAACGGAGATTCGATGCTTGGAAGCAAGGCCTAGGGATCCTGCTTTCACTAGTGGACACTCTCAACAATGATCACACAATAGAACCACTCTACACTCTCTTGTTGGATGATGAACACCACTAATTGTGTAGGATTACACGAACCCTCAATGCCGAGTTAACAAGCTCCACAATATTCGATATTCATGTTTAAATAACCTTAGAGTGCATGATAGATCATTGCAATTACACCAAGTACTAACATAGCATGCACACTTGTCACCATCACACTATGAAGGAGGCATAGATCACATCAATACTATCATAGCAATAATTAACTTCATAATCTACAAGAGATTACAATCATAACCTACGCCAAGTACTACACGATGCACACACTGTCACCATTACACCGTGGAGGAGGAATAGACTACTTTAATAACATCACTAGAGTAGCACATAGATGATATTCAACTCGATCACATAAAGAGAGAGATGAACCACATAGCTACAGCGGAGCCCTCAGCCCCGGGGGTGAATTACTCCCTCCTCATCATGGAGACAGCGATGGCGGTGAAGATGGCGGTGGAGACGGCGGTGGAGATGACTCCGGGGGCAATTCCCCGTCGCGGCAGGGTGCCGGAACAGAGACTTCTGTCCCCCGAATTGGAGTTTCGCGATGGCGGCAGCGTCCCTGGAGTCTTTCTTGAGTTTCGTCAATCGGTGTCAAAGTTTTAGGTCACGACGACTTAAATAGGCGAAGAGTCGGAGTCGGAAGAGTCCCGAGGGGCCCACCCCATAGGGTGGGGTGACCACCTCTCTGGCCGTGCCGGCCTACGGGGAGGAGGCCCTGGGCCACCCCCTGGCTTGCCCTTCTGGCTCCGTGAGTCTTCCGGCGAAATAGAATTTCTGTAATTTTTCTGGATTTTTCCGAGCACTTTGGTTTTTGGGCCTTTTACGCAATAAACGGACATAATAAACGAAGCCGGCACTCGTGGCATCTTGTTAATAGGTTAGTCCAATAAATGCCATAATATGATATAAAGTGCAAGCAAAACTTGTAGGTATTGTCATAAAACAAGTATGGAACATCAAAAATTATAGATACGTTGGAGACGTATCAGCCATCCAATTTCGAGGAGAAAGATTTGACTTCCTTTTGTAGCCGAGCCTTGTCAGCTTGCAAAGAAGTGAATTGGGAGGCGAAGGCCTCCAAAGAGGAAATAACGCCTCGCAAGTCCTTAAGAAAGAAGGACGTTTTACCACAAATTGTCAAGCAAAGCACGCTCCAAGAGATTTGCATCACAATTAGAAAAAGACTTACAGAAGGAGGAGTCGCGGTGGCAGCAGTTGGAGAGACGTCTTTCCCTTTGGAAAGGGAAGAAGCAGTCGATGCTTGAGCCATAGGGGCAGCCTTAGGAGCCGAAGCTTCGGAAGCCACTACGACCGGCGAGGCAGCATCAGATTTGGCTTTTTTAGACGGAGGCTCGATAAAGCCTTCGTCGCTGCAAAGGTGAAAGGTCGACAATGGTTGTAAAAAGAGTATGAAAAATAAAAGGGCAAAGTATAACTTCAGAAAAGAAACTGCTTACATGTCGAAGAGATCATCTTCATCGGCAAAGCCGCCGGTTGATCTCTTCACAGGTGAAGCCCTAGCCTCCTCCGCAGCTGCATCAACAAAGGTATCACGATCAGCGTCGTCATTACGCACTGATCCATCTGCGACACCAGCGTCATCGGCTGAGGAAGGAAGGTCGTTGTGGGCAACTTCAAAATCTATCGGACCATTATATTCGTCCTCTAGGCCTGTATGCTCGACAGTGTGAAAATCTACGGGGATTGAGGAGCCTCTCCCCTCAGAAGTATCATCTGGCGAATCATGCATATTTCTAGAAACTATGGGGATCTATAGAAGAAAATAGCAAGTAAGAATAGTGGTAATTATGTCGGCTAAGTAAAAGCAGCATAGTAGGAACGAGAAAAAAGAAAAATACCTTTGATGGTGGATGGCCAGCGTCTAGGGGAGCATAAGAAGAAATCAGCGGAATCGAATCTTCCTGGCTAAAAGAAGTAAGGCGACGGACTTCGTCAAGCAACTCCTTTTCCGACAGATCGGCAGCATTAATCCTGGTTTCATCCTTTGGACCTGAGTACAACCACATCGGATGAACTCTGGCCATGACTGGTTGGACTCGGCGTTTCAAGAATAAAGCTGCCACCTCTGTGCCGATCATAGTTTGGCCGTCGGCCTCTTTGATTTGAAGGAATTTGGCGAATAGTTCTTCGGCTTTTGCTCTTTCATCGGGTGAAAGAATATTCTTCCAGGAATTCTTGGGCTTGGCTTCGGAGACATCGGCAAAGCAAGGAAGCTGAGATTCGGGTGACAGGGAGTCCTTGATGTAAAACCATTTCAGCCTCCACCCTTGCATGGACTCTCTCATTGGGAAATTGAAATAATTGACCTCCGAACGAGCTACAAACCCCACTCCTCCGATGACAAAGTATCCATTACTGCTGCTGTATCTCTTTACATAGAAGATCTTTTTCCACAGCCCGAAATGAGGTTCGATACCCAGAAACGCCTCGCAAAGGGTGATGAACACAACAACGTGGAGGATTGAGTTGGGGGTAAGTTGCCATAGTTGGATTTCGTACGTTCGCAAGAGATGGAGGAGGAATCCATGAGTGGGAAGCGAAAGGTCTCGGTATAGGAAAGATAAGAACATCACGGTAAAGCCAGCAGGGGGATCAGGCCGAGAAATCGCACCTGGAAGGATTACGTTTCCCGCGTCAGAAGATATCAATCCTAGGCTTCGGGATCTCTTTTCGTCACGCTTGGTGACGGTTGATGCTACCCAGTCTCCCGGCTTGACCATTGAGCTCGACGGCGCTGGCGGCGCTGGAGCTGGGGGAGGAGCGCTCGGAGTGCTCCCCTTCGGAAGAGAAGAGGAGGACTTGGTGGCGGCGCCTCCGCTGGTAGAACTAGCGGCGGCAGGATTCTTCTTCTTCACCATTGTGAGATCTGATGAAGATTGGAAAAGCAGTGATGGCGGCGCAGCAACGGCAAAGGAAGGAAGAAGGGGAAGAATGAAGAGATGCTACGGAAACCGTGGAGAAGATTAGGGATTTTTTGCCCTTTGGAGATTTTGAGGAGAAGTTAAGAGCTGTGTAAGCACGTGGCGCTTGAAGAAGGGGCGGAACCGGCGGCCCATTATTCCCACGTTGAGCGAAAATCGAGGAGACACCTCGATCGCCACGCGTGCACTGGTCAAGCCCTAAAAACTGCCCGCGCAGAGCTAGGGTAGGCCCGTCAGGTCAAGTCCTGTCAATCAGCCCACAGCTGCTACACGCCAACAGTGACGTCATAAAAAAAACCTAGAAGCATTCGAAGGAAAAATGGAAATTTATCGGATGAAGGACTTGAGTCTATGCACGAATTGCAAGCATCCGTACCTAGACTCGGGGGCTACTCCCATCGGGAGCGCTGACGCGCATCCGATAAAATGAAGGCTCGATGTTTTGGAGGAAGAGATAATTTCTCGACTTAAGTCTGCACTCGGCTGTAAGCACCCGCGCCCAGACTCGGGGGCTACTCCCATCGGAGTGCGTGATGCGTACCCGACATAATGAGCAGTCGAAGGTAACATTGTTTTGCCATCAGCAGTTGACCAACAAAAGTTGGGCACGTTACTCATTATCCCTTGCATAAAGAAAATATATCGATGACCTATGCAGACCTGTGGAAAACTTCGGCAGAAGAGAATATTTGAGTGGTACAACTTGAGTCTACGCACGGATTGCAAGCATCCGTACCTAGACTCGGGGGCTACGCCCATCGGGAGCGCTGACACGCACCCGATAGAAGAAGATGAAGCAAATTCAAGATGAACAAAGGCAATGAAGGAGAAGAACATCACGAGAAGACATGTTTTAGTCTCTACCCGAATTATCTTCGGCTAGACACTCGGGGGCTACTGACGTGGGCATTACCCTTCGGGTAACCGACATTGCCCTATCCTGTATTGACTAGTTGGAGGCCCATGAAGACACCTGAAGGCGAGATGGGCCACTAGGACGGTGCACCAGAAGGTTCCTTGACGGGCAAGACAAGGAAGCAGCCGAACAAGGAAAGATCGGATCTAAAACTATTTTAAACCTAGTCGTACTCGGTTAAGACTCTTGAGACCTGGCCTCCTATATAAAGGCCAGGAGAGGGGCTGCCGAGGGACATGATCAATCTTAGCGATCTTAGCCAGCAAAAGCTTAGAACTAGGACACCCTAGCAATTAGCCATCTCGACGAGATCTCAGCCGAACTATTCGGCACCCCATTGTAACCCATTATCATCATAATCAAGAACATACAGGCAGGATGTAAGGGTTTTACCTCATCGAGGGCCCCGAACCTAGGTAAATTGCTCTCCCCGCTTGTCTGTGAACCGATGTCTCGTGTCAGCTTGCCGGATTCCATCAACCCTAAGCCCCTATCGGAGGGCATTGGCGAGGAGTACCCTCGACACCATGCTTCCCTCTGTGAAGGGCCATTCTTCTACTTTTATGTTGAGTCAATTTACCCACTTCCTTCCATCTTAGAAGCAAACACTCGTGTTAACTGTGCATTGATTCGTACATACTTGCTTATTTGCATTCATCATATTACTTTGTGTTGACAATTATCCATGAGATATACATGTTGAAGTTGAAAGCAACCGCTGAAACTTATGTCTTCCTTTGTGTTGCTTCAAAACTTTCTACTATGAATTTATTGCTTTATGAGTTAACTCTTATGCAAGTCTTATTGATGCTTGTCTTGAAAGTACTATTCATGAAAAGTCTTTGCTATATGGTTCAATTGTTTAACCATTGTCTTTACCATTGCTTCGAATCGCTGCATTCATCTCATGTGCTTTACAATAGTATTGATCAAGATTATGATAGCATGTCACTTCAGAAATTATCTTTGTCATCGTTTACCTACTCGAGGACGAGTAGGAACTAAGCTTGGGGATGCTTGATACGTCTCAAACGTATCTATAATTTCTTATGTTCCATGCTACTTTTATGATGATATTCACATGTTTTATACACACTTTATGTCATATTTATGCATTTTCCGGCACTAACCTATTGACAAGATGCCGAAGAGCCAGTTGTTGTTTTCTGCTGTTTTTGGTTTCAGAAATCCTACAAAGGAAATATTCTCGGAATTGGACGAAATCAACGCCCAGGGTCTTATTTTTCCACGATGCTTCCAGAAGACCGAAAGGATTACGAAGTGGGGCGACGAGGCGCCGCCACACTAGGGTCGCGCGGCCTAGGGGGCTCGCGCCGCCCTAGTGTGTGGCCCCCTCGTGTCGCCCCTAAACCTACCCTTCCGCCTGTAAGAAGCCTTCGTCGAGAAAACCCCAGTACCGAGAGCCACGATACGGAAAACCTTCCAGAGACGCCACCGCCAATCCCATCTCGGGGGATTCAGGAGATCGCCTCCGGCACCCTGCCGAAGAGGGGAATCATCTCCCGGAGGACTCTTCATCGCCATGATCGCCTCCGGAGTGATGTGTGAGTAGTTCACCCCTGGACTAGGTCCATAGCAGTAGCTAGATGGTCGTCTTCTCCTCATGTGCTATCATTGTTAAATCTTGTGAGCTGCCTATCATGATCAAGATCATCTATTTGTAATGCTACATGTTGCGTTTGTTGGGATCCGATGAATATGGAATACTATGTTATGTTGATTATCAATCTATCATCTATGTGTTGTTTATTATCTTGCATGCTCTCCGTTGCTAGTAGAGGCTATGGCCAAGTTGATACTTGTAACTCCAAGAGGGAGTATTTATGCTCGATAGTGGGTTCATGCCTCCATTAAATCTGGGACGGTGACGGAAAGTTCTAAGGTTGTGGATGTGCTTGTTTCCACTAGGGATAAAACATCAATGCTATGTCTAAGGATATTTGTGTTGATTACATTACGCACCATACTTAATGCAATTGTCCGTTGTTTGCAACTTAATACTGGAAGGGGTGCGGATGCTAACCCGAAGGTGGACTTTTTAGGCATAGATGCATGTCTGGATAGCGGTCTATGTACTTTGTCGTAATGCCCAATTGAATTTCACACTACTCATCATAATATGTATGTGCATTGTTATGCCCACTTTATTTGTCAATTGCCCAACTGTAATTTGTTCACCCAACATGCTATTTCTTATTGGAGAGACACCACTAGTGAACTGTGGACCCCGGTCCATTCTTTTACATCGAATACAATCTACTGCAATACTTGTTCTTACTGTTTTTTGCAAACATCATCTTCCACACTATACATCTAATCCTTTGTTACAGCAAGCCGGTGAGATTGACAACCTCACTGTTACGTTGGGGCAAAGTACTTTGATTGTGTTGTGTGACTGTCTACGCACACTCCTTTTCCTGTAGACAGTGTTGGGCCTCCAAGAGCAGAGGTTTGTAGAACAGCAGCAAGTTTTCCCTTAAGTGGATCACCCAAGGTTTATCAAACTCAGGGAGGAAGAGGTCAAAGATATCCCTCTCAAGCAACCCTGCAACCACAACACAAGAAGTCTCTTGTGTCCCCAACACACCTAATACACTTGTCAGATGTATAGGTTCACTAGTTCGGTGAAGAGATAGTGAAATACAGGTGGTATGAATATATGAGCAGCAGTAACGGCGCCAGAAAATACTTGATGCTACAACTGGCGTGTGATTGATAGTGGTAATATTGCAGGCAGTACAGATGCAGTAAAACAGTAAACAAGTGATGATTGCAATATTTAGGAACAAGGCCTAGGGATTATACTTTCACAAGTGGACACTCTCAACATTGATCACATAACAGAATAAATAGATATATGCTATACTCTACACTCTCTTGTTGGATGATGAACACCACTAATTGTGTAGGATTACACGAACCCTCAATGCCGGAGTTAACAAGCTCCACAATATTCGATATTCATGTTTAAATAACCTTAGAGTGCATGATAGATCATTGCAATTACACCAAGTACTAACATAGCATGCACACTTGTCACCATCACACTATGAAGGATGCATAGATCACATCAATACTATCATAGCAATAATTAACTTCATAATCTACAAGAGATTACAATCATAACCTACGCCAAGTACTACACGATGCACACACCTGTCACCATTACACCGTGCGGGAGGAATAGAGTACTTTAATAACATCACTAGAGTAGCACATAGATGAATAGTGATACAAAACTCATATGAATCTCAATCATGTAAGGCAGCTCATGAGATCATTGTATTGAAGTACATAGGAGAGAGATTAACCACATAGCTACCGGAACAGCCCTTAGCCTCGATGGAGAACTACTCCCTCCTCATGGGAGACAGCGAGCGTTGATGAAGATGGCGGTGGTGTCGATGGAGGAGCCTTCCGGGGCACTTCCCCGTCCCGGCGGCGTGCCGGAACGGAGACTTCGTCCCCCGGATCTTGGCTTCGCGATGGCGGCGGCTCTGGAAGGTTTCTCGTACCGTGGCTTTTCCGTATCGAAGTTTTAGGTCAGGGACCTTTAAATAGGCGAAGAGGCGGAGTCGGAGGGCTGACGAGGCGATGACACCACAGGGGGGCGCGACCCACCCCCTGGCCGGCCAGGCTGGTGTGTGGGGCCCCCAGGGCTCGCCTCTGGTGGCTCACGGGTGTTCTGGAAGCTTCGTGGGATTTTAAGACCTTGGGCGTTGATTTCGTCCAATTCCGAGAATATTTCCTTACTAGGATTTCTGAAACCAAAAACAACAGAAAACAGGAACTGGCACTTCGACATCTCGTCAATAGGTTAGTTCCGGAAAACGCATCAAAACGATATAAAGTGTGAACAAAACATGTAGGTATTGTCATAAAACAAGCATGGAACATAAGAAATTATCGATACGTCGGAGACGTATCAGCATCCCCAAGCTTAGTTCCTACTCGTCCCGAGTAGGTAAACGATAACAAAGATAATTTCTGAAGTGACATGCTACTTACATACTCTTGATCATACTAATGTAAAGCATATGAGATGAATGCAGCGATTCAAAGCAACGGTAAAGACAATGATTAAACAACTGAATCATATAGCAAAGACTTTTCATGAATAGTACTTTCAAGACAAGCATCAATAAGTCTTGCATAAGAGTTAACTCATAAAGCAATAAATTCAAAGTAAAGGCATTGGAGCAACACAAAGGAAGATTAAGTTTCAGCGGTTGCTTTCAACTTGTAACATGTATATCTCATGGATAGTTGTCAACATAGAGTAAAATAATAAGTGCAATAAGTAAGCATGTAAGAATCAATGCACAGTTAACACAAGTGTTTGCTTCTTGAGATGGAGAGAAATAGGTGAACTGACTCAACATAAAAGTAGAAGAATGGCCCTTCGCAGAGGGAAGCATCGATTGCTATATTTGTGCTAGAGCTTTTATTTTGAAAACATAAAGTTAGCATAAAAGTAATGTTTTGAGAGGTGTTTGTTGTTGTCAACGAATTGTAGTGGGCACTCTAACCCCCTTGCCAGATAAACCTTCAAAGAGCGGCTCCCATGAAACATTTTTATTTTTGGGTGGCACTCCTTCCAACCTTTACTTTCATAAACCATGGCTAACCGAATCCTCGGGTGCCATCCAACAATCTCATACCATGAAGGAGTGCCTTTTTATTTTAGTTTTATTTAGATGACACTCCTCCCCACCTTTGCTTTCTCAAGCCATGGCTAACCGAATCCCCGGGTGCCGTCCAACAATCACATACCATGGAGGAGTGTCTATTAAGGTTAATTAATTTGGGACTGGGAATCCCATTGCCAGCTCTTTTTGCAAAATTATTGGATAAGCGGATGAAGCCACTAGTCCATTGGTGAAAGTTGCCCAACAAGATTGAAAGATAAACACCACATACTTCCTCATGAGCTATAAAACATTGACACAAATAAGAGGTAATAACTTTTGAAGTGTTTAAAGATAGCACTCAAGCAATTTACTTTGGAATGGCAGAGAAATACCATGTAGTAGGTAGGTATGGTGGACACAAATGGCATAGTTTTTGGCTCAAGGATTTTGGATGCATGAGAAGTAATCCCTCTCAATACAAGGCTTAGGCTAGCAAGGTTGTTTGAAGCAAACACAAGTATGAACTAGTACAGCAAAACTCACATAAAAACATATTGCAAGCATTATAAGACTCTACACTGTCCTCCTTGTTGCTCAAACACTTTACTAGAAAATATCTAGACCTTTGAGATACCAATCATGCAAACCAAATTTTAACCAGCTCTATGTAGTTCTTCACTAATAGGTGCAAAGTATATGATGCAAGAGCTTAATCACGAGCACAACAATTGCCAAGTATCAAGTTATTCAAGACATCATACCCATTACCACATGTAGCATTTTCTGTTTCCAACCATATAACAATTAACGAAGCAGTTTCAACCTTCGCCATGAAAATTAAGAATAAAGCTAAGAACATATATGTTCATATGAACCAGCGGAGCGTGTCTCTCTCCCACACAAGCATGGATTTATTCAAAAAAAAAAACCAAACAGACGCTCCAAGTAAAGTACATAAGATGTGATGGAATAAAAATATAGTTTCACTAGAGAAACCTGATAATGTTGTCGATGAAGAAGGGGATGCCTTGGGCATCCCCAAGCTTAGACGCTTGAGTCTTCTTGAAATATGCAGGGATGAACCACCGGGGCATCCCCAAGCTTAGAGCTTTCACTCTTCTTGATCATATTGTATCATCCTCCTCTCTTGATCCTTGAAAACTTCCTCCACACCAAACTCAAAACAACTCATTCGAGGGTTAGTGCATAATCAAAAATTCACATGTTCAGAGGTGACACAATCATTCTTAACACTTCTGGACATTGCTCAATGCTACTGGAAGTTAATGGAACAAAGAAATCCGTCCAACATAGCAAAAGAAGCAATGCGAAATAAAAGGCAGAATCTATCAAAACAGAACAGTCCGTAAAGACGAATTTTATAGGTGCACCAGACTTGCTCAGATGAAAATTCTCAAATTGAATGAAAGTTGCGAACATATCTGAGGATCACACACGTAAATTGGAAGATTTTTCTGAGTTACCTACAGAGAATCCTGCCCAAATTCGTGACAGACAGAAATCTGTTTCTGCGCAGTAATCCAAATCTAGTATCAACCTTACTATCAAAGACTTTACTTGGCACAACAATGCAATAAAATAAAGATAAGGAGAGGTTGCTACAGTAATAATAACTTCCAAGACACAAATATAAAACAAAATTGCTGTAGTAAAATAAAAACATGGGTTATCTCCCAAGAAGTTCTTTCTTTATAGCCATTAAGATGGGCTCAACAGTTTTAATGATGCACCCTCAAGAAATAGTAGTTGAAGCAAAAGAGAGCATCAAGAAGCAAATTCAAAACACATTTAAGCCTAACATGCTTCCTATGCATAGGAATCTTGTAAATAAACAAGTTCATGAAGAGCAAAGTAACAAGCATAGGAAGATAAAACAAGTGTAGCTTCAAAAAAATTAGCATATAGAGAGGCATTTTAGTAACATGAAAATTTCTACAACCATATTTTCCTCTCTCATAATAACTTTCAGCAGTATCATGAGCAAACTCAACAATATAACTATCACATAAAGCATTCTTATCATGAGTCTCATTCATAAAATTATTACTCTCCACATAAGCATAATCAATTTTATTAGTTGTAGTGGGAGCAAATTCAACAAAGTAGCTATCATTATTATTCTCATCATCAAATATAGGAGGCATATTGTAATCATAATCAAATTTATCCTCCATAACAAGCGGCACCAAAAGACTACTATCATTATAATCATCATAAATAGGAGGCAAAGTATCATCAAAGTAAATTTTCTCCTCAATGCTTGGGGGACTAAAAATATCAAGCTCATCAAAACCAGCTTCCCCAAGCTTAGAATTTTCCATATCATTAGCAACAATGGTGTTCAAAGTATTCATACTAATATGTTCCATGGATTTTTTAATTTTCGCATCAAACCGTCCATGTCTTAACTCAGGAAATAATTTTAAAAGCTCACTGTTGCTTTCCATTATGCCAAACTAGTGTAAAACAAGAAACAAAAAGATGCAATTGCAGGATCTAAAGGAAATAGCTTCGAGCACTTACAACGGCGCCGGAAAATAGCTTAGTAGCCGAGATCCGGAGTGTGAGTACCTTTTACTTTTCCTCCCCGGCAACGGCGCCAGAAAATAGCTTGACTGTCTACGCACACTCCTTTTCCTGTAGACAGTGTTGGGCCTCCAAGAGCAGAGGTTTGTAGAACAGCAGCAAGTTTTCCCTTAAGTGGATCACCCAAGGTTTATCGAACTCAGGGAGGAAGAGGTCAAAGATATCCCTCTCAAGCAACCCTGCAACCACAATACAAGAAGTCTCTTGTGTCCCCAACACACCTAATACACTTGTCAGATGTATAGGTGCACTAGTTCGGCGAAGAGATAGTGAAATACAGGTGGTATGAATATATGAGCAGCAGTAACGGCGCCAGAAAATACTTGATGCTACAACTGGCGTGTGATTGATGGTGGTAATATTGCAGGCAGTACAGATGCAGTAAAACAGTAAACAAGCGATGATTGCAGTATTTAGGAACAAGGCCTAGGGATTATACTTTCACTAGTGGACACTCTCAACATTAATCACAGTACAGAATAAATAGATATATGCTATACTCTACACTCTCTTGTTGGATGATGAACACCACTAATTGTGTAGGATTACACGAACCCTCAATGCCGGAGTTAACAAGCTCCACAATATTCGATATTCATGTTTAAATAACCTTAGAGTGCATGATAGATCATTGCAATTACACCAAGTACTAACATTGCATGCACACTGTCACCATCACACTATGAAGGAGGCATAGATCACATCAATACTATCATAGCAATAATTAACTTCATAATCTTCAAGAGATTACAATCATAACCTACGCCAAGTACTACACGATGCACACACTGTCACCATTACACCGTGCAGGAGGAATATAGTACTTTAATAACATCACTAGAGTAGCACATAGATGAATAGTGATACAAAACTCATATGAATCTCAATCATGTAAGGCAGCTCATGAGATCATTGTATTGAAGTACATAGGAGAGAGATTAACCACATAGCTACCGGAACAGCCCTTAGCCTCGATGGAGAACTACTCCCTCCTCATGGGAGACAGCAGCGTTGATGAAGATGGCGGTGGTGTCGATGGAGGAGCCTTCCGGGGGCACTTCCCCGTCCCGGCGGCGTGCCGGAACAGAGACTTCTGTCCCCCAGATCTTGGCTTCGCGATGGCGGCGGCTCTGGAAGGTTTCTCGTACCGTGGCTTTTTCGTATCGAAGTTTTAGGCTAGGGACCTTTAAATAGGTGAAGAGGCGGAGTCGGAGGGCTGACGAGGCGACGACACCACAGGGGGCGCGGCCCACCCCCTGGCCGCGCCAGGCTGGTGTGTGGGGCCCCCAGGGCTCCCCTCTGGTGGCTCTCGGGTGTTCTGGAAGCTTCGTGGGATTTTAAGACCTTGGGCGTTGATTTCGTCCAATTCCGAGAATATTTCCTTACTAGGATTTCTGAAACCAAAAACAGTAGAAAACAGGAACTGGCACTTCGGCATCTCGTCAATAGGTTAGTTCCGGAAAACGCATCAAAACGATATAAAGTGTGAACAAAACATGTAGGTATTGTCATAAAACAAGCATGGAACATAATAAATTATCGATACGTCAGAGACGTATCATTGTGCAGGTTCCACGTTGGCGCCGGAATCCCTGGTGTTGCGCCGCACTACACTCCGCCACCATCAACCTTCACGTGCTTCTTGACTCCTACTGGTTCGATAACCTTGGTTTCTTACTGAGGGAAAACTTGCTCTTGTACGCATCACACCGTCCTCTTGGGGTTCCCAACGGACGCGTGTTGTACGCGTATCAACGACCACACCCCCCTCCGTTGCCTTCAGCTTGACGAAAAGCTCCATCAGTGTTGATCTTACACCACCCAGTATCCGGCGGTGTCCACTTTTCCTCTCCTCTTGCGTTATTGCATGTGACCCAGAGTACAGGCTACGCCATTCCTCTATCCCAGCCACTGTTTTTCCTACTACCGCAGTTGGATCTTGGATTTTGCTAGACTCCCGAGCATCATTCCGAGCCAGCCATAGGTTATAAACCAGAGTGAAGAAAAACTCAACCTGGTCCTTTTGCTCTTTTCCAATCCAATCCAGCAACCAGCCTTTTAGTTCCGCATGCCATGCTAATTTCTTTGGCGGGCCTTCAAAACTTAAGCCTGTTCAAAACTTGGAAAGTAAGGTCACCGGAGCTCGACATAGTGGAGGAGGTCGCCGGAGTGAAAGGAGGAGAGGAGAGGAGGAGGTCGCCGGAGTGAAAGGAGGAGAGGAGAGGAGGAGGTCGCCGGAGTGAAAGGAGGAGAGGAGAGGAGGAGGTCGCCGGAGTGAAAGGAGGAGAGGAGAGGAGGAGAGCGAGGAGGAGGAGAGGAGAATGAAAGCAGGAGAATGTGTGGAGGAGGAGGGAGGAGGGAGGAGGGGGTTAAGTGGCCGGCTCCTCCCATTTTGAAATTTGTGGGCGGGAAGCTTAGCAGTGGCGCACCAAGGCATGGGTGCGCCACCGCTATTTTTTTTCTATTTTTTGCCCAAAATCTAAAACCTGAAAAAAGTCCTGTTTCTGTTTTGAATTTTGGCCCCGCCCGGGATTTTCGGGCCGGGTCGGGTCGGGATGACCGGGCCGGGTTGCCCATGCCCAGGTATAATCGTGTCCCTATAGCCTTTTCCCTACTAGTGTGATAGCCAACATAGGTGTGTCACTGGTGGTTGTTTTTCTAGTAGTGGTACATAAGATCATCATAGAAGATAACAAACATGTATGCAACCAACAAGAAGAATTATTTCACCATTGACATGAACAAGTTACTACTCAAAGCTAGACACGGAGACACCGTACATCATGGGAAAATAATAAATTGCATCAAAAAGATTATAGTGGAGATATGATGGAGAGGTGTCATAGAAGATGATGAAGAAGTTCCTCCCTGAGGAGGATACACGGCCACGGGAAGTTGGCGGTGCTGGACACCCAGGCGCACCTAGCCCTAGGGGATCACTGCCCCTTTTCCTCCTTCTTTGGAGATTCCTTCGTGATGTACATGATCCCTCCCCCTGTAGATGGCAGCCAAGGGGAGGAAAATTCGTGGCTTTTGGTGGCTCTTAAAAAATAGGGTTTTTTCATCAATATGTAGTGTTGGAAACTTCATCTTGGCCATGGGATCTGACCCCCTTTGATCCAAGGGCTCTTGGGCAAATCTAGAACCTTTATAGGGACCCATCTGTGTCCCCACAAGTCTTCGGAACTGACCTATGGTCGAATCCATCATATATGTTAAGAGTTTGAGCAATCACGTCACCAACTTTCGAAATCCTGAAAATGCTTCTGAACCTTCAGTAAAAACACTATTGAGGGAGCATATGAACTCGGGATTTGACGAATTTTATGTCAGAATTAAGCCAAAAAGTTTACAACAACTTTGTAGTTTTAACATTTAACATTTGATGTTATCTTATAGGCTACCAGGACGATATTAAAAAATTGTTCTGCATAGACAAATATCGGGAAACTCCAATTTTGGCTCCAATTAGGACTTCTTTGTGATGTACATGTAATTAATACACAACAAAGTGTAAAGCAATAAATATACTCCGTATTCTATATATACCTAATAATATAATAAAGGAAGGATTGTTTCCTTGGTCCAACATTTTTTTGGACCAATTTACCCTCCCACAAAATTAAATATTACCCCCTCTAGCACTCTAAAAAAACGGTTCAAAAAGTTAATTTTCAATCAGTATTATGGCATCTGCCAGCGCAATACTACAAAACTGGTTCGCGACTTGAAAAACTACCCGTAAGCGTTTCGTTCGTCGCTATTTTGATTTTCCCGTCCGTCCGAAGTTGGCTTGTCCTCGGTTGGACGGGGCTTGCCTGCGCCCGTCACTTGCGACCATCTGTGCGCCCACGTCATCGGACGGTTCTTCTCTTTCTTGGCCCTACTTCTTTTTTCTGGACAAGAAAAATCACGGAATTTTTTTCGGGGATTACACCGGCGGAGGAAAGGCGGAACCGCAGAAGGAGGGATGGCCAGGGAGTGACGGACGCCGATCTGGGAGCACGAGGTAGACAGAGCGTTGATGTCTATAGGGAGAACCAGAGGCCGTCGGGAGCAGCGCCGAAGCAATCTAGGGTGAGCGCCGCCGCCGGCCAAGATCAGTGTCCCCGACTCGTCTTATGCTTCTGTGTCACTATTGGCTGGAGTTTTAGGCCGGCACGGCGAAGACGGCCTTGCATAATATTCGCCGCTGCTCGCCTCGCAAAGCTTGGGGCGGCGAGCACAAGAAGGCGAGACATTGTCAAGCACACAGTCCTTGCTCGAACTGCTCTACTAATTGCCCGTTCCCAAACCAACTGGCTTTTTCGTAGGACAACCAGGACACACTGACGCCCACGACGAAGATGACGAGACCTACAAGCCTACGACATTTAGGAACATCCCAGTCATCAGACGGCAGCGGCGACGAGTAGCCGTCGGGACCAGCGGCACAAGCAGCTGCTTCCTTTCGGCCGGCGGCATCGCCGAGTTAGACGGTGGGCTCGTGCTGGTTGCGTAGAAATTCACCAAACGCTTGCCGGCGAGGTTGTGGATCGAGGCTGGGACGCGCGGAAGCTCCATGCGCAAATCCAGCTGCGATTCTTTTTTGTTGAGAGAAAAGAAGTAGGGCCAAGAAAGAGAAGAACCGTCCGATGAAGCGGGCGCACAGATGGTCGCAAGTGACGGGCGCAGGCAAGCCCCGTCCTCCGAGGTTACCCTGGTTTCTTCGTACGGTACGGTTGTTCAAAGTGGGCCTATTGCTCGGCCGGGAGAGTTCCTGGGCAGCACGACTGCGGCGGTTATGTTTCCATCCCGATTACAAGCTCTTTCTGACTACACGAGTCGGCCGACCACATCTATCGCTATTAATTGGACACTGCACGGAGCCGATCGACCACGATCTCTAGATTCTTTTCATGATCCAAAATCCGGCGATCCGAAACACAACATGGTGCTAGCTAGCTTCGTATCATCAATCTACATCGGCGCCCACATCTAGCATCCGATCTGCTTCTAATTTTTCGGGCGGCGTCGATTGTGTAAGGTGAGCACTGAGCACATAGCAGACATGGGCTGAGGCCGCTTTTGTCTTCCCATCGTTTGGGTCGGTGCGCGGCAGCCGCCGCAGTGCCGCACCAAAACTTTGTGCGAGTCATCTGCCGCAAAGAGGGTCGGTGCAGGAGATGCGTGTAGCAGTAGTGCCAGTCAGCCATGCAGACGGGGCGCACCGGGGATTCGGGACTTAGTCCGGCACGAGGGACAGCGAGCGGTCCGTTCCGGCGAAGCTGGAAGGCGCCTGTCATCGTTCCCCGGCGCGATGAGAAAGACAGATCGCTGCTCACATGACTCGTCCGTGTTGCAGCATCCCGGCCAGGCGGCGTGCGAGCCACCGCTGGCCGGGGAATATGCAGAGTGCGGGGTCGATGTGGTGGAGTTCATGGTTTTGATGGAGCAGCTGCGCCGACATCGATGAACACACAGTTGTGTCAGAGCGCGCCACCACGATACTAGAGACAGACTGATGGTTCTGCGGTCTGCTCCTCACGTCAGATCTGGCGGTGCGTGATGGCTTGCCGACGACACCAGTGTCGTGCTAATGATGCCAGACGAGGAGGCATGCCCCTTCCCATGGCTTCCGTCTTCCACGTCGTGGCTGGTTAGGGCTCTAAGGCTTCTGGGCCATCAATGGACTTAGACATACGCGAAGCTAGGGTTACGTTCTACTGAGCAGCTAGGTGTTATCGATCTGATCCCACAGCTTCATCAGGTATCTTTCTTAGTATTTTCGTGTTGTGTCTGATCTGAAGCAGCGGACCAGCAGCTTGAATGCTTTCTTTTTGGCAATTCATCTTCTGTGTGAATCCTGGTAGAGAGTTCCAGGAAGATTTTTCTCTTAATCATAGAAGGATCATAATCGTCCGTTGACATTTCAGTGAGGCGGTTTCCTTACACGTGCAACATCCAACATCTGATCTGACAACAGAGCGAAGGTCAAAGTCATGGTTCAACTTCATGTGCAATTGTGAAACATATAGAGTTATATTTAATGCCCACATCAAAAACCCGGAGCAACTTGATTGAGGTCCCGAGGCTTGGCGGAAAGGCTTTCTTTTGATCGGCCCTGTGCACCCAGCCATTAGATATAGTATATAAATAAATATTGTGGCTCACATATTTTCCTACTGAAGTTTAGATATACAACAGATTGGTATATCAGAGTTTGTCAATAATGAACTTTATGATATTGTCATAATTTTTCATCTGATGGGCTCTCACAAGATAATTCGAAGTTGATGTACAATATGGTGATTGATCACAAGCAAGAGCAAACTGGTAAAAGCTTGCACATACATATGTAACATTTTATTTTACATGCGTATTTTATTGGTTAAAGATTTGAAGAATCTGATGTGTAGGACTAAGCTACTTCTGAACCGGACATCCATATGAATTCGTTCCTTTTTCTATCAATCAACCACTAAATGTTTTTTGTAGTAGTTGGGATATATGTTTGAGGGAAGGAGATTGGTTGAGGTCCTAGAGTCATCATGAATGATCGTAAAAAAATGTTATCACGAATGACTTGCCGAAGCGTTCGAGCTTTTTTTTTTCTCCCGATGCAACGCACGGGCACTTTTGCTAGTATATAATTAAAACAGAAGACAAATAATGGCTCAGATTTAGCACTTAAAAGAAAAAGGCTCAGATTTAAAGAAAAAAGAAAATAAATTACCCACCGCTGGCATTACAATAAAAAGAAGGTATCCTCTCGCACCGTTACCTTTTTCCTTTTTTCTTCAGGTTGTGGCCGCCGCATCGTGGAGTCCTACCTAGATCGGTCAAGAGATCAATGGAGGCTTGCAGGATAGACAACAAATCAAAAATATCAACCAACGCGCAGTGAAGCAATTTGCCGCGGACGCGTTTCGCATGCGGCCGCGGACGTCGTATTCCGATTCCCCCGCGATGCAGTGTACTCAGGCATGCTACTGCAGCCGTGGTATTCCGATCGCCTGGGGTATCCTCAACTATGGTGCCGCCGTTCCCAAGTTCTCCTCGACATCCACTCTGCCATGTGCATGCACGTCAAAGTTAGTGTGTGGTTTTCAATCTCATGCATACACATACACCATGCAGACAGCCATACTGGATGGATCGATCAATCCAGCCAAATAGCTCAAAGCCAGGTAAATAAATTTGAGATTCAATTTCCTTCAGAGTGCTGCATCTACTTCTTATATATATGTGAGATTTAATTTCCTTCAATTGCAGCATCTACTTATTAACAATACATCATATATGATCTAGAAATTTTCCAGCTCTAGAAATTTTCCAGCTCGCTCTCTCGATCGGCAGTATAGAATGACATAATCAAAGGGTGCCGGCAAGGGGGAAGGACGTACGAGACCGAGGAGACTCGCCGGAGTGGGTCCGGGGGAGTCGTTTCTGGCTTCTACAATCCTGTGATGACGAGGAAGACGGAGGCGAGGAGGAGCCTTTGCCGGACGCGGAAGACTGCGACGTGCCGATCCGGTATCTGTGTCGCACTCCGTCGCCGGTGAGCGGCATAGACATCGACGAGGACTCCAGGGAGCTGGCGCGGCGCACTCTCAAGCGGATCATGAAGCGGGACGCACAGCGAGCAGCGACCAAGGCTTCCTTTGAGCTCGCGTTTTCGGAAGGGAAGTGCCGATCTTCTCCGCTGCCGTTGGGCAGTCGATCTGCAAAACACTCTTTCCAGAGAAGACCAGTTCTGGAGCCATCTGTCTTCACGGACGATGATGATGGAGTTTGGACGGTGGTTCGCCGGAGGCATCGGCTGCCGGTGATCACCGAAGGGGTGCATGATCCGAAAAGGACGGAATTTTCAAAAAAAAATTGGGTATGGGCCTGGAACGACCACGGGTGAGCCCAATCAAAAATCAGGTTCGTTGGAACCCCTCGGTTGCGAGGAATCACATTGCGGCTGCGGCTCGATCGAGCGGAGACCGAGGCCCAACTCAAGTCAAGGTCGGCTCTTCTCTTGCGGGTCGTGCGTTCAGGAAAATACTAGGGTTTTCCTGGCGTAGGATTGACGCTGGTGAACCTCTGCTCCAGCGGCGGGATCCAGTGATGAATGGTGACGGCGGACGCGGTGGTTTCAATCCTGGCCGGGGCACTTTCAACGCCGGCCGAGGGGGCTACCCAGGTCGCGCTGGCTACCAGGGCCGAGGCAGCTTCCAGGGTCGAGGTGGTTATCATGTGCGGGGGATCCGAGCTTCACGTGGACGGCAGATCACGGGAGGTGGTCGTGGCGGTCACCGTGGATCCTATGGCAATGGTGAGCATCCTGGTCTGGGCAGTGGGTCCAATTTTGTGCAAGGGGAAAGCAGTAATGCAGGTGGTATGAACAACGCTAATCAGAATTGGGCGGGTAATCATCAGCGTAGTTTTGGGTACACTTCTGGACCTAATCCTGGTTATGGTGGACATCAGCAACGCTGGCAGGGGGTCGGTTTCAATACCGTGCTCGTGACAATGGGCCGAATTTGCAATCAAGAAGTGGGATTGATTCAGAGTTGCTACACCAAACAGTACAGACAGTTGTCGCAGCGGTCACTGCAGCCACCAAGGTTTCTGAACATAGTGTACCTACTGGTGTGGTGTGGCAAGTGCTGCTACTTTGACTGGGGGTGCGGATCAGAATACAATGACGTCGGTTGCGATGCCTACCGCAGCCCCACAGCCAACTCTGGTGGTACAAGCTAATCAGGGCGCAAGTGCAAAAGGGAAGGACAATGATGGACATGGTCCTCACAAGAAGAAAAAAGGAGGAAAGGTCAGGGTGCTTTAGATGCAAACAACCTGGACATCACATTGATGATTGCCCAACTCCTTTTTGTGATCTATGTGAGTGAGTTCATCATGCTACTCCTGCTTGCAATCTACATCAAGCCCCCAAGCCCAATGCAATTTTACATGGTTATGCGAATGAGGCTCTTATTTTTTTGAGCTTTCATGTGGTGCTTTTAAGGCAAAGGTGGAAAACCCAAAGTTAGCTAAGGTCACTGTTGAGGGAGATGCGATGACTATCCCTGAACTCATTGATCAACTCAAGAAGATGGTGCCTTCTGACAAGTTTCACTGGGAGTTTTTTCATTTTAAGGAAAATATATACAGGGTGAAGTTACCAAGTAAGCAAGAAGTTCAAAGATTACAAAATCTGGGTTCTTATATTTGTAATGACAGGGAATATATCTTACTTTTTGACATATGGTCTTCATTGGAGGAACCAATGTACACTTTGCCAGAAGTTTGGGTTCCTGTGTCTGGTTTGCCAAGTGATATTAGGTCTGATTATTTATCCTTATGGGGTGTAGGGACCCTTTTTGGAAAGACCTTAGATGTTGACATGGCTTGCACTAGGCGTAATAAGGTGCTTAGAACCAAGATTGGATGTTTGGATCGTACTCTTATTCCGAAAGATACTGATATGTTCATTAGAAGAGGTTTCTTTAAGCTTTATTTCGAGGTGGAGGAAGCAAATGGGTCTCAAGAAGTTAACATGGTTGAAGAGAACAATGGGAATGATGGAAATGATGATGCACATGATGGTGAGCACAACAAGGAGGGAGGTAATGCCATGGATATGGATCCCAAAGGGCCAGATGAAGATAATAATACAAACAATGGTGGACAAGATGGTTCTATGATCAACAATGGAATCCAAGGGATGCAATTGGCTCAACCTTGGCAGGAGATTGCGATTGGGTCTATTAAAATACCATTTTCTCCCACAGGTACTCCTTCACCTGTTCAAAATTTTGATCAAAATTTGCTTATTTCCAACACTTTATCTCATGTTAAAATTCTGATGCTAAATGACAAAACTGGGGGTGATTCTGATGCAGATTATGCTCCAAGAAGATCCACCTTGGGATTGCCCCAGGTGGATATTCCTGCCTCGGGTTTGCTGCCGCAGGGATGCAGGCTGTCTACCCTGACCCAATCAGATGGGCAGCACGGGCATTTGGCCTCGGCCGTTGTGCTGCCAGCCGACAGCAACGTCGACAGCAACACACAGCAGCGCGCCAGGGTCGAAAGCCATCTGGTGGGCGAATCGGCGGACGCCACGCGCATTGGCGCGGTCCACCCTCAGGCCTCGGCCGGATCTGCTGCGGCTGCTGAGGTCGGTGTGGGCGTTCAAACGCCGGTTTTCTCCACGCAGAAGATCCGCATGCATGCGGATGCAAGTGGACTGACGCCACTATCCGCAAGGCAGGCACAGTGGCAGCATGGCGCAGAGGAGCTAGGTCGGCAAGGATCTTCTGCGCCGATGATCACCAAGCTTAATAGTGATGCGGCGTGTTGGCCGCAGAAAATCCAACCAACTGTGGCTGGCGGTGCGACAATGGGCCCCTGCTGCCAGTGCCAATCATTAACGCAATGATGGCTACTCTTTGGGATCTGATGCTTCAGCCATAGAGGGATCTTCTGTGAATGATATGGGTGTAGCTCATGGTATGAAACAAACTTCAAATTTCCATTTTAACTTCTTTAATTCAGTGGTTTATGATAACGATTTTGTCATAGCTGGGGGTAATATCTTTGATACAGGGAATATTCATCATCCTACTGTGTCTAGTACTTTGGTTTTTGCTAAAGAAAACGAGGGAGAAGAGTTTATGTTACATAAAGGAGAAGAGAAACAAAAGATGGTTGATCGGAATACGGTGGGGATTGCCTCGCCGCAACGATTTGTTGGTAATGTATCTCCTCCCCTTCAGTCAGCCACAAATGCAATACATTCTTCCTTTTCTCTTAAGCTCATGGAATGCTCACCTGAAAATGCACCAGTTCCTACGATGGAGGACGTTATTGCTTTCGGGGGTATTCCGAAGGCCACATCTGCTGTGAGGTCTAGTACCCGGCTGGGATGCCAGTCAGATGGGGATTTGCCCCAGATGGAGAAAGCTATGAAGAGGGCCCAGATGCGAGATGATCCTATTAATACAGGTAATCTTTCTATCCCAAAATATTCTATTGTTAATATTCCAGAGTCGGATATTATTAGTAAAGCGGAGTGTTTAGGAGTGTCTTTGGGAGAAACGGATATGGAGGTGGCAAAGTCTATTAAGGGTATCAAAATGTTAGAGGAGAAACGAATTTTAAAAATTTTGCAGAAAAATGTGGATGATAATTTGAATAAGGAGGATGGTCTTTCGACTCTTATTATGTCCAAAGTATCTAATCTGTGTGAAGATTCGATCGATGATGAGGGTATCCCACTGGAATTAGATGATCAATTGGAGCATCTAAAACCGGTTATTAAAGAAAGGAGAACTAGGAAGAAGAAAACTTATGATACTAATAATATTCGCAAAAGTACGAGGCGGATAATTAAAAAACAGTTTTCATAATGCAGAATCTTAAAGGTATGAATTGGAATCCAGGGGGTTTTGGGGATACTGCAAAGCATTTGTTTGTCAGAGATGCCATTAGGGAACATAATTTGGTTTTCTAGCCTTATTGGAGACTGGAAGATCAAACTTCTCTATTCCTTTTCTGAACCAACTTGCTGTGGGTTACAATTTTTCTTGGTTTTGTTTACCTCCCCATGGTAGGTCTGGAGGTATTCTAGTGGGAATAAATTCAGATAACCTACATGTTTTAAAGGCAACTACTAGAGATTTTTGTGTAAAACTTCACATCAAGCACAAGAGGGATGGTTTTGAATGGATTTTGGTGCCGGTTTATGGGGCTGCCTAAGACATGCACAAAGGTGAATTTTTAGCAGAGTTAGTAAGAAAATGTGAGTCTAAAACATTACCTATGTTGGTGGGTGGTGATTTCAATATTATTCGGAAAAGGGAAGAAAAGAATAATAATAATTTCAAAGCTCGATGGCCCTTTGTGTTTAATGCAATAATTGAACATTTAAACTTAAGGGAGATTGCTCTTTCGGGGAGACAATTTACGTGGGCGATTCGTCGAGATGAACCTACTTATGAGAAGTTAGATAGAGTTCTAGCATCCATCTCTTGGGAACAAAAATTTCCCTTAGTAACTGTCCGTGCATTGACAAGGGAGGATTCTGATCACACACCGATTCTTATTGACTCAGGGGTTCAAGCACATTTGGGGAATATATCAAAATTTTCATTTGAGTTACATTGGTTGAAACAAGAATGTTTTTTTTCAGATGATAGAGAAGGAGTGGAATTCGGTTTTGACAGGAATAAATCCAATAGATGTTTGGTTGAATAAACTAAGGCATATTAGAAGGTTCCTCAAAGGGTGGGCAAAAAATCAAAGTGGGAAATACAAAAAGGAGAAAGAGAGACTGTTAGGTATTATTGATCATCTTGATATAAAAGCGGAAATAAACCCTTTGAATCCGCAAGAAAGAGAAGAGCTTAAAAAAGCAAACGATGGTTTGAATAAATTAAGACGGGAGGAAGAATCAAAGTGGGCTCAACGCGCAAAAGTTAAGCATATACAAGAAGGGGGATAATACGATGTATTTTCATTTGATTGCAAATGGTAAACATTGAAAGAAGAAAAATTCTCAATTGGAACAACAATAAGGGACAATTGTTGGAGAGGACAACCTTAAGGTGTATATTACATAATTTTATAAAAAATTATTTGGACCACCCGAGCCGACCACAATTTCTTTAAGAGAAGGAGTGGTGCATGATATTCCACAGATTTCATCAAATGAAAATGAGATCCTAACAACTCCTTTTACCGAAGAGGAGGTTTTTGAGGCAATCTCACGGATGGAACATAATAAAGCGCCAGGCCCTGATGGCTTTCCGGCGGAGTTCTATCAAAAATTCTGGGAAGTAATAAAGTTTGACTTAATGGCACTTTTTAATGAGTTGAGTATAGGAGATTTGTCTCTATACAAACTCAATTTCGGTGTCATTACTTTATTGTCCAAGAAAGATGATGCGGTATAGATACAACAATATAGACCCATTTGTTTATTAAATGTGTGCTTCAAGATCTTTACAAAGGTTGGCACAAATAGAATAAAGGGGATTGCCCCAAAGGTCATTAGACCGACACAATCTGATTTCATGCCGGGTCGTAATATTTTAGAAGGAGTAGTCATTCTTCATGAGACGGTTCATGAGCTCCATAGTAAGAAATTAGATGGGGTGTTTTTTAAGATTGATTTTGAAAAAAGCGTATGATAAAGTTAAGTGGTCATTTTTACAAAAAAGTTTGAGAATGAAAGGTTTTGCCTCAGAATGGTGTAGCTTAATTCAGCAATTTGTACAAGGAGGGAGTGTGGGTGTGAAGGTGAATGATGACATTGGTCATTACTTTCAAACAAAGAAAGGATTGCGGCAAGGGGACCCTTTATCCCCAATGTTGTTCAATATTGTAGTAGATATTATTGCCATCTTAATTGAACGAGCAAAAAATGATGGGCAGGTTGGAGGACTGATGACCCACAAGTATAGGGGATCGCAACAGTCTTCGCGGGAAGTAAAACCCAATTTATTGATTCGACACAAGGGGAGCCAAAGAATACTTGAAAGCCTTAACAGCGGAGTTGTCAATTCAGCTGCACCTGGAAACAGACTTGCTCGCAAGAGTTTATCAGTAGTAACAGTTTTATAGCAATAGCAGTAGTGAAATATCAGCAGCAGTGTAACGAAGACAAGCAGAGTGATTATAGTAAACAGCAGGATTAAAATACCGTAGGCACAGGGATGGATGAACGGGCGTTGCATGGATGAGAGAAACTCATGTAACAATCAAAGTAGGGCATTTGCAGATAGTAATAAAACAGTATCCAAGTACTAAACAATCCATAGGCATGTGTTCCATATTTAGTCATACGTGCTCGCAATGAGAAACTTGCACAACATCTTTTGTCCTACCAGCCGGTGGCAGCCGGGCCTCTAGGGAATCTACTGGAAATTAAGGTACTCCTTTTAATAGAGCACCGGAGCAAAGCATTAACACTCTGTGAACACATGTGATCCTCACATCACTGCCTTCCCCTCTGGTTGTCCCATATTCTGTCACTTTGGGGCCTCGGGTTCCGGACAGCGACATGTGTATACAACTTGCAGGTAAGATCATAAAACAATGAATATCATCATGAAACAATAACATGTTCAGATCTGAGATCATGGCACTCGGGCCCTAGTGACAAGCATTAAGCATAACAAGTTGCAACAATATCATCAAAGTACCAATTACGGACACTAGGCACTATGCCCTAACAATCTTATGCTATTACATGACCAATCTCATCCAATCCCTACCATCCCCTTCAGCCTACAGCGGGGGAATTACTCACACATGGATGGGGAAACATGGCTGGTGATGTCTACTCACGCTTCTTTTCCTGTAGACAGTGTTGGGCCTCCAAGAGCAGAGGTTTAATAACATCACTAGAGTAGCACATAGATGAATAGTGATACAAAACTCATATGAATATTAATCATGTAAGGCAGCTCATGAGATCATTGTATTGAAGTACATAGGAGAGAGATTAACCACATAGCTACCGGTACAGCCCTTAGCCTCGATGGAGAACTACTCCCTCCTCATGGGAGACAGCAGTGTTGATGAAGATGGCGGTGGTGTCGATGGAGATGCCTTCTGGGGCACTTCCCCGTCCCGGCGGCGTGCCGGAACAGAGACTTCTGTCCCCCCAGATCTTGGCTTCGCGATGGCGGCGACTCTGGAAGGTTTCTCGTACCGTGGCTTTTCCGTATCGAAGATTTAGGTCAGGGGGCTTCTTATAGGCGAAGAGGCGGAGTTGGAAGGGTTACGGAGCCGGCACACAATAGGGCGGCGCGCCCCCCTCCTGGGCCGCGCCAGCCACATGTGTTGGTCCCCTGTGGCCCCCCTCTGGTCCCTCTCGGGTGTTCTGGAAGCTTCATGGAATTATAAGATGCTGGGCGTTGATTTCGTCCAATTCCGAGAATATTTCCTTACTAGGATTTCTGAAACCAAAAATAGCAGAAAACAGGAACTGGCACTTCGGCATCTCGTCAATAGGTTAGTTCCGGAAAATGCATCACAACGATATAAAGTGTGAACAAAACATGTAAGTAATGTCATAAAACAAGCATGGAACATCAGAAATTATAGATACGTTGGAGACGTATCAGCATCCCCAAGCTTAGTTCCTACTCGTCCTCGAGTAGGTAAACGATAAAAGATAATTTCTGAAGTGACATGCTACCAACATAATCTTGATCATGCTATTGTAAAGCATATGAGATGAATGCAGCAATTCAAAGCAATGGTAAAGACAATGATTAAACAACTGAATCATATAGCAAAGACTTTTCATGAATAGTACTTTCAAGACAAGCATCAATAAGTCTTGCATAAGAGTTAACTCATAAAGCAATAAATTCAAAGTAAAGGCATTGAAGCAACACAAAGGAAGATTTAAGTTTCAGCAGTTGCTTTCAACTTGTAACATGTATATCTCATGGATAGTTGTCAATACAAAGTAATATAATAAGTGCAATATGCAAGTATGTAAGAATCAATGCACAGTTAACACAAGTGTTTGCTTCTTAAGATGGAGAGAAATGGGTAAACTGACTCAACATAAAAGTAGAAGAAAGGCCCTTCGCAGAGGGAAGCATTGATTGCTATATTTGTGCTAGAGCTTTTATTTTGAAAACATAAAGAGAGCATAAAAGTAAAGTTTTGAGAGGTGTTTGTTGTTGTCAACAAATGGTAGTGGGCACTCTAACCCCCTTGCCAGACAAACCTTCAAAGAGCGGCTCCCATGAAACATTTTTATTTTTGGGTGGCACTCCTTCCAACCTTGCTTACACAAACCATGGCTAACCGAATCCTCGGGTGCCTGCCAACAATCTCATACCATGAAGGAGTGCCTTTTTATTTTAGTTTTTATTTAGATGACACTCCTCTCCACCTTTGCTTTCTCAAGCCATGGCTAACCGAATCCTCGGGTGCCGTCCAACAATCACATACCATGGAGCAGTGTCTATTTTGTTGTAAAATTGTGAAGGTTAATTAATTGAGGCTGGGAACCCCATTGCCAGCTCTTTTTGCAAAATTATTGGATAAGCGGATGAAGCCACTAGTCCATTGGTGAAAGTTGCCCAACAAGATTGAAAGATAAACACCACATACTTCCTCATGAGCTATAAAACATTGACACAAATAAGAGGTAATAACTTTTGAATTGTTTAAAGATAGCACTCAAGCAATTTACTTTGAAATGGCAGAAAATACCATGTAGTAGGTAGGTATGGTGGACACAAATGGCATAGTTTTTGGCTCAAGGATTTTGGATGCATGAGAAGTAATCCCTCTCGATACAAGGTTTAGGCTAGCAAGGTTTTTTAAAGCAAACACAAGTATGAACCGGTACAGCAAAACTCACATAAAAGACATATTGTAAGCATTATAAGACTCTACACCGTCTTCCTTGTTGTTCAACCCTTACTAGAAAATATCTAGACCTTAGAGAGACCAATCATGCAAACCAAATTTTAACAAGCTCTATGTATTTCTTCACTAATAGGTGCAAAGCATATGATGCAAGAGCTTAAATATGATCCATATGAGCACAGCAATTGCCAAGTATCAAATTATTCAAGATATTATACCATTTACCACATGTAGCATTTTCTGTTTCCAACCATATAACAATTAACGAAGCAGTTTCAACCTTCGCCATGAACATTAAAAGCTAAGAACAGATGTGTTCATATGAACCAGCGGAGCGTGTCTCTCTCCCACACAAGCATTTATTCAGAGAATGAAGATAACAAAAACGAAAATAAAAGCACACAGACGTTCCAAGTAAAGTACATAAGATGTGATGGAATAAAAATATAGTTTCAATAGAAGAAACCTGATAAATTGTTGATGAAGAAGGGGATGCCTTGGGCATCCCCAAGCTTAGATGCTTGAGTCTTCTTGAAATATGCATGGATGAACCACGGGGGCATCCCCAAGCTTATACTTTTCACTCTTCTTAATCATATATCATCCTCCTCTATTGACCCTTGAAAACTTCCTCCACACCAAACTCAAAACAAACTCATTAGAGGGTTAGTGCATAATAAAAATTCACATGTTCAGAGGTGACACAATCATTCTTAACACTTCTGGACATTGCTCAAAGCTTCTGAAAGTTAATGGAATCAAAGAAATCCATCCAACATAGCAAAAGAAGCAATGCGAAATAAAAGGCAGAATCTGTCAAAACAGAACAGTCCGTAAAGACGATTTTTTTAGAGGCACCAGACTTGCTCAGATGAAAATGCTCAAATTGAATGAAAGTTGCGTACATATCTGAGGATCACGCACGTAAATTTGCAGGTTTTTCTGAGTTACCTACAGAGAACCCTGCCCAAATTCGTGACGGCATGCAATCTGTTTCTGCGCAGTAATCCAAATCTAGTATCAACTTTACTATCAAAGACTTTACTTGGCACAACAATGCAATAAAATAAAGATAAGGAGAGGTTGCTACAGTAGTAACAAATTCCAAGAATCAAATATAAAACAAAATTGCTGTATTAAAAATAAAAACATGGGTTATCTCCCAAGAAGTGCTTTCTTTATAGCCATTAAGATGGGCTCAGGGATTTTAATGATGCACTCCCAAGAAATAATAGTTGGAGCAAAAGAGAGCATCAAGAAGCAAATTCAAAACACATTTAAGTCTAACATGCTTCCTATGAAAAGGAATCTTGTAAATAAACAAATTCATGAAGCATAATGCAACAAGCATAGAAAGATAAAACAAGTGCAACTTCAAGATTTTAAGCATATAGAGAGGTGTTTTAGTAACATGAAAATTTCTACAACCATATTTTCCTCTCTCATAATAATATCCAGTGGCATCATGAGCAAACTCAACAATATAACTATCAAATGAAACATTCTTATCATGAGTCTCATGCATAAAATTATTACTACTCCCAATATAAGCATAGTCAATTTTATTAGTAATAGTGGGAGCGAATTCGACAAAGTAGCTATCATTATTATTCTCATCATCAAATATAGGAGGCATATTGTAATCATAATCAAATTTATCCTCCATAACTGGCGGCACCAAAAGACTACTATCATTATAATCATCATAAATAGGAGGCAAAGTATCATCAAAGAAAATTTTCTCCTCAATGCTTGGGGGACTAAAAATGTCAAGCTCATCAAAACCAGCTTCCCCAAGCTTAGAATTTTCCATATCATTAGCGACAATGGTGTTCAAAGTGTTCATACTAATAACATTGCCATTAGCATGCAAATAAGCTTCCATAGGTTCTTTAATTTTTTCAACACACCATTTATGTCTTAACTCAGGAAATAGATTAAAAAGCTCCATGTTGCTTTCCATTATGCCTAACTAGTGAAAAATAAAAACAAGAAACAAAAAGATGCAATTGCAGGATCTAAAGGAAATAGCTTCGAGCACTTAAAACGGTGCCGGAAAATAGCTTAGTAGCCGAGATCCGGAGTGTGAGTACCTTTTACCTTTCCTCCCCGGCAACGGCGCCAGAAAATAGCTTGATGTCTACTCACGCTTCTTTTCCCGTAGACGAGTGTTGGGCCTCCAAGAGCAGAGGTTTGTAGAACAGCAGCAAGTTTCCCTTAAGTGGGTCACCCAAGGTTTATCGAACTCAGGGAGGAAGAGGTCAAAGATATCCCTCTCAAGCAACCCTGCGATCACAATGCAAGAAGTCTCTTGTGTCCCCAACACACCCAATACACTTGTCAGATGTATAGGTGCACTAGTTTGGCGAAGAGATAGTGAGATACAGGTGGTATGAATATATATGAGCAGTAGTAACGGCACCAGAAAATAGCTTGCTGCTACAACTGGCGTGTGGTTGATGGTGGTAATATTGCAGGGAAGTACGGATGCGATGAGAACAGATAAACAAGCGATGATTGCAGTATTTGGGAACAATGCCTAGGGATCATACTTTCACTAGTGGACACTCTCAACATTGATCACATAACTGAATAGATAGATGCTATACTCTACACTCTCTTGTTGGATGATGAACACCACTAATTGTGTAGGGCTACAAGAGCACCTCAATGCCGGAGTTAACAAGCTCCACAACATTCGATATTCATATTTAAATAACCTTAGAGTGCATGATTGATCAACACAACTATACCAAGTACTAACATAGCATGCACACCGTCACCGACAGACTATGAAAGGAGGAATAGATCACATCAATACCATCATAGTAATAGTTAACTTCATAATCTACAAGAGATCACAATCATAGCATATACCAAGTACTTCATGATGCACACACTGTCAACATTACATCATGGAGGAGGAATAGACTACTTTAATAACATCACTAGAGTAGCACATAGATGAATAGTGATACAAAACTCATATGAATCTCAATCATGTAAGGCAGCTCATGAGATCATTGTATTGAAGTACATAGGAGAGAGATTAACCACATAGCTACCGGTACATCCCTTAGCCTCGATGGAGAACTACTCCCTCCTCATGGGAGACAGCAGTGTTGATGAAGATGGCGGTGGTGTTGATGGAGATGCCTTCCGGGGGCACTTCCCCGTCCCGGCGGCGTGCCGGAACAGAGAATTCTGTCCCCCAGATCTTGGCTTCGTGATGGCGGCGGCTCTGGAAGGTTTCTCGTACCGTGGCTTTTCCGTATCGAAGATTTAGGTCAGGGGGCTTCTTATAGGCGAAGAGGCGGAGTTGGAAGGGTTACGGAGCCGCCACACAATAGGGCGGCGCGCCCCCCTCCTGGGCTGCGCCAGCCACATGTGTGGGCCCCCTGTGGCCCCCCTCTGGTCCCTCTCGGGTGTTCTAGAAGCTTCATGGAATTATAAGATGCTGGGCGTTGATTTCGTCCAATTCCGAGAATATTTCCTTACTAGGATTTCTGAAACCAAAAACAGCGAGAAAACGAGAACTGGCACTTCGGCATCTCGTCAATAGGTTAGTTCCGGAAAATGCATCAAAACGATATAAAGTGTGAACAAAACATGTAAGTAATGTCATAAAACAAGCATGGAACATCAGAAATTATAGATACGTTGGAGACGTATCAGCTGGTCGATGGAGAGGCGTCGGTGGTAATGATGGCGATGATCTCCTCCAATTCCCCGTCCCGGCGGAGTGCCAGAACGGAGTTTCTGGTCCCGAGACGGAGTTTCGCGATGGTGGTGGCGTTCTGGATGGCTTCTGGCGATTTCGACTTCCCGTCTCGCGTTTTTAGATCGAAACCCTTAAATAGTCCAGAGGGGGCGTCAGAGGCTGGCCGAGGCGGCCTCACCATAGGGCGGCGCGCCCCCCTCCTAGGCCGCGCCGGCCCATGGTGTGGAGGCCCTGGGCCTCCCCTGGCCTGCCCTTCTTGCTCCGTGAATCTTCTGGGAAAATAAGCCCTTTGGCATTAATTCCGGGGATTTTCCTGAAAGTTGAATTTCTGCACAAAAACGAGACATCAGAGAAATTCTGCTGAAAACAGCGTTAGTCCGTGTTAGTTGTATCCAAAATACACAAATTAGAGGCAAAACAATATCAAAAGTGTTCGGGAAAGTAGATACGTTTTGGACGTATCAACTCCCCCAAGCTTAGCTTATTGCTTGTCCTCAAGCAATTTAGTTAACAACTGAGTGCGATAAAAGAACTTTCACGAACACATTTGTTCATATGATGTAACTATTCTCATGATATGGACAAGTACTTAGGCAATTCATAATAAGATACATGCAAATAAAGTCATCTAATAGCTATGTCAATCATGGAAAAGGTACCAACAAATTAATAATAAGCATCATGAATCATGTCTATCAGTAGGATTGCAATGTTCATAAAAGGATATGATAAAGTGGTATCTCACTTGCCCGTATTTGTACAGCAAAACATAAATGCTCGGGCACCTTTGAAGTTCATGGAAAGACTAGAAGTAGAGATTGTCAAAGATAAAAGCATCAAAGTTATACCACAGTTAATCACATTTTGGGACAAGCATATTATACTAAGAATGACAGTTGTGCTCTCAAGAAAGTGCTCAAAGAAAGGATGGTGACTCAACATAAAAGTAAAAGATTGACCCTTCGCAGAGGGAAGCAGGGATTAACATGCGCTGGAGCTTTTCATTTTTAAAACAGGAGTAAAATTATTTTGAGAGGTGTTTGTTGTTGTCAACGAATGGTAATGGGTACTCCAACTACCTCGTCAACCAGACTTTCAAGAGCGGCTCCCATGAAGGACACACGTATTTTAGTTTTATTATGGGTGACACTCCCCCCAACCTTTGCTTACACAAGCCATGGCTAACCGAATCCTCGGGTGCCTTCCAACAATCTCATACCATGGAGGAGTGTCTAATTGCAAAATTAAGTTGCTTACTGATGAATCAGGGCAAAACATGTGGAGAGAATTATTAATGAAGTTTGATTAATTTGGGGCTAGGAACCCCGTTGCCAGCTCTTTTTGCAAAATTATTGGATAAGCGGATGTGCCACTAGTCCATTATGAAAGTCTGTCAAAAGTAAATGACAAGGTTGAAAGATAAACACCACATACTTCCTCATGAGCTATAAAACATTGACACAAATTGAGAAGCATTTTGAAGGTTTAAAGGTAGCGCATGAGAATTTACTTGGAATGGTTTGAAATGCCATGCATAGGTATTTATGGTGGACACTTTGGAATAACTTGGTTTTCAGGGGTTTGGAAGCACGAGCAGCGTTCCCGCTCAATACAAGTGAAGGCTAGCAATAGACTGGGGAGCGACAATCAAGAGAGCGATGAATCGTCATAATCATGCTTGCGGCAAAATAAATTAACGGAGGCATAAAAGTGATACAAGAACTCGAGGCAAAGTAAATCATCGAGGCTTAATTGACTTTTGTTCAGTCATATGCATGCGTGAGCATGTGCCAAGTCGATTCAAATGAATTATTCAGAGGAGGATACCACAATGTCATACCTATTTATGAATAAAACAACGCAAGCAAACATCTATGACATGCTACTCATATTAATAAACTGGCGCTAAACATGAGAGATCATGAACTACTAGACTTTCTTAAATGACATATACCTCACATGAACCAACTAAGCATGCTCACATGGATGAGTATATGTACAAAAATGAAAACAAATAGAGTTCATACCAGCCTCTCACCACAATCGAATTGTCGTAGATCGTCATTATTGCCTTTCACTTGTGTAGCTTGAATAATATGAAATGAAAACCATGCTCCAGCCACCGAAGACCATTGAACTCCAAAATGAACTTTACAAAACCAAAGAAGAACATCAAATATTTTTGGAGTTTTCGAATTGGAAACAATAACAAAAGGGAACAAGCAAACAAAGCAAAATCTTTTTGGATTTTCTTATAGCAAACCAACGATAGCAAACAAAGCAAAATAAAAGCAAAAAACCAAAATAAGAAAATGGTGAAGAGAAACAACAAAAATATTTTTGGTCTTTTTGTGTTTTAGGAAAGAAACAAAGCAAAAACAAGAAAATAAAAACTAGAAGAGTCACATAAACACAAAGTAGCAGGAATTCGTCAAACTTGAAAGCAGTACAGTAATCGATTTTTAAGAAATTCTTCCGCTGCTCCGCTCGAAAAGTGTTCAACTAATGAAAGTTAGATAACAACCTGGGGAACATGAAAAAAAATTGGATTCGCAAAATAACGTTCTGGCTGTTTTTAAGAATTTTTTTGGTATCAGTCTAGAATCTGTTTTCAATCAGCACTTCCCCAAATATCATCTCCCTCTTATTAGAAAACCACTTTGAGAAACTAAACAAGTATGTACAAGTATCCAGCAACTATAATAAGCAAAGAATGAGTGATGCCGGTATACCTCCCCCCAAGCTTAGGCTTTTGGCCTAAGTGGAGATCAATCCGATGGTGCCCATGAAGTAGCACCTCCGTAGTACGATGAAGATGGATCCTGTTCCGGGTATGTGCTGGAAGACGCACCAGGATACGTGACGGTGTAGTCGTGGGAGGGCTCGGCGTCCTCGGAGTCATGCTGCTGGTGGAACCCATGTATCCTTAGCTGCTCATCCACCTCCTCCTTAGAGCGCGACCACGGTTTCCTGTGAATACTGAACAAATCTGGCTGCGGCAATGGGATTTCCCTCTCATCCCCGTCATTAAACAACATTCTATAGACAATATTATCTAAACTAGAGTCAGTTATAACAAATTGGTGACTCTTCATAGCAGCAATATCAAGCCTTATAGGAGTTAATTTCACATCAGTAGGGTCAAGAGGAAGATCTAGATATGCCAAAAATGCGTGATGCAACAATTCCTCCAAAAATAGGCCCCTTGTTAGAAAAACGGTGAGCAACAAGAGCACCAAGATGATAAGGTGTTTCTCCAGTAAGTGCAACAACTAGGAAAGCAAGATGATAACTAGAAATATTGCTAGTCTTCTCCCTACCAATAATGCTAGTAGCAAGATAATAAGCGAAATATCTAATGGCAGGGAGTTGAATGTTTCTTATCTTGCCGCACTGAATGGTGCGGCAATCATCATTGGTGACTCCTCGATAGAGCTCCAGCAAAGCCTTGGGATTATTCTCGATCTTCTTCGCTGTACCTACAGGGGCAATATCCAATGCAGTACAAAAATCCTTCAACTTCATAGTAATAGGATTACCATAAATCCTGAATGCAACTGATGGTTGATAGTGCTTGTTGTTGAACTGAAAGCTCTCAACAAAGATTTTAGTTAGCATGTAGTATTGATCCCTCTCATCTTCCATGTAGGTGGTTAAGCCCACATTACCGACGAGGACCAAGAAATCATCCAGCAACCCTGCATTACTCAAAAAGTTATAACATGGAAAAGATGAAGCGTTAGGGACTCCATTATCCTCTTCGGCTTCGAAGCTTGGTGCGATGACGTCCTCATTATAGGATCGTCTAATCCGAGTGGATGCCCTTGAGGGCCTCCACGTGCTTGTCGTCTCTCTTTCAAACACTTCTCCAAAGTTATAGTTATCCATCTTCCTTTTCTGAAAATTTTCAACAAACATTATAAAATTTGATTTGGAGACATATAATTGAGGGAAACTACTATAGGAACTTGCTAGAGTACTAAACATGCATCAAAACTAATTATTACAACTTAGAATAAGCATGCAAGCGCACTAAACATGTTACCTACAGCAGCAAAAATATTCAAGATATACTCAACCAAACAAAATTCTACTTGGATAATCGGAGGAGTCACATACCGGAGAGCAAATGTGCCAAATTTCAGACAGAAATCTGGGCTGAGCAAAGAGATCGAGAAATCATGAGCTCTTGAGCAAGAACGCGAGTGAGAGAAAGCTGGTACGAGTTTTTTCGGGAGAGAGAGTGAGATGGGAGGAAGAGATGAATAAGTGGGGCAAGGAGGGGCCCACACCACAGGGTGGCGCGCCCCCCTCCTTGCCCGCGCCGGCTGGTGGGGTGCAGCCCTGGGGCGCCCCACTGGTCATCCCCAGGTGCTCCCAGATGCCTCTTCAAAAATAAGACCAACGGTATAATTTTTGTGAATTTTTGAAAACTTTGAAAAATGCACATTTCTGGGTATTAAATTTATTATTACTGGGCAGAAAAAGATTTTGAAATCTCTAATTAACTAAAGAACTTTGCAAAACAAAAAGTGCTACAGCAAGTAGAACAAGTGGAGGAAAGAAAGAGATGTTGTTTAGTTCCTCTATGCATATAAAATGAATTTGTTAACAAGGTTGATCAAGTCTTGCCACCAAATAAATTTTACATAGCATAAGGGCATCTCCAGCGGTGCGACGCAAACGGACGCTGAGAGACCGTTTGTGTCCGTCGTGAACGGAAATGCGTCTGGGGCCTATTCCAGCGGGGCGACGCAAAGTGACCGGGCCGTCCGCGGTGACGCAAACCTGGCCCAAATATGCGCCAGGTTTGCGTCGCGGTGGACGCTCAGCGGTCGCTCCAAGCGTCCGCTCGCGTCCCCACGGGCCCTCATGGCAGTGACCTAGGTTCGATCGGCCTCCAATTCACAACCGCCGGCGACCAACCGCCGCAATGGAGCGTCGAACCGCCGCGGAAGAGCAACCGCCGGCCTCTTCGTTTTACGCGCCGCCGTTAATCCGCGCACATTATAACCCCCGCGTCTACGGTAATTCAAGTTCAACCGCCTCCTTCTTCCTCTTCTTCTTCTTCTCCAACACCGGCACGCCATGAGCGACTACATGCTACCGTCCGACTCGGACAGCGAGGGCAAGTCGCCCGGATTCGTGCATTGGTGGGAATCGCTGGCGACGCCAAGCGATCCGGGCTCCATGCCCAGCTACCCTACCTCCACACCGAGTGAGGACGAGGAGGAGGGAGGCAGCAATGGCAGCAAAGGCCAGGAGGAGGACGGAGGCGGCGCTGCCAGCGACGCGGACGACGAGGAGGAGGGCCAGGAGGAGGAGGAGGACTCCGACACCAAGGCGGACGACAAGGCGGCGGCAACGAAGAAGTCCAGGGCGCTGGCGCGGGTGGCGCGTCGTCGTCCGTTCACCGACGACGACGATGAAGACGGCATTTCTTCCAGCTTCAAGTCCTCGACGGGCGCGTCGTCCTCTAGTTCGGACGACGAGGTGACAAGCAAGAGGCTGAGGAGTTTCCACGACGACGATGACGCAGGGCCTTCGAAGAAGAAGGCCAAAAAATAGTTTTAGTTTATATGTTTTTAAATTTATTCTTATTTGTATGTTAAATATGTTTGAATCTAGTCGATTGACGTATCCGGTTAATTGTTTAGGCTATAATCTATTCGATTGGACCAACATGACATCATGAGTACATCTTTTTTGCGTTTAACTTGATCATTCAACTATAAAAGTAGCACACAAAAAAAAACAGTTGCATGTCCAAAATGCGTCGGACCGCGGGAGGCAGCCCCCGACGCAAACGGACATTTCGCCCCTTGCGGTCAATTTGGCGTCCGCGGGGCGACGCAAATGGACGCTCGCGACCACTTTTGAGCGTCTGAAATGCGTCGCGCCGCTGGAGATGCCCTAAGAAGAAATAAACCTCAAATCAATCATGTTACCTTGAATTGTATTGATATGGATCCAATCATAATATTTTGATATCCTTCTTTAGGCTCATATATAGGACAATCAATAGCTCCCACTTTGATAGTTCTCACATTAGAAATTGTATTAACTCCACATACTTTATCAATCCTCTTGGGGAAATAAACAGTATGCTCCTTGTCATCAACATTGAAAGTAACTTTTCCTTTATTGCAATCAATAATAGCCCATGCGGTGTTAAGAAAAGGTCTCCCAAGAATAATAGATATATTATCATCTTCAGGCATTTCCAACACAACAAAATCAGTTAATATTAAGCAGTTATTAGTAACTTGAACAGGAACATCCTCACATATACCAATAGGAATAGCAGTAGATTTATCAGCCATTTGCAAAGATATATCAGTTGGTATCAGCTTATCTAAATAAAGTCTCTTATAAAGAGAAAAAGGCATAACACTAACACATGCTCCCAAATCACATAGAGCAGTTCTAACATAATTATTCTTAATAGAACAAGGAATAGTTGGTATACCTGGGTCGCCCAACTTCTTTGGAACTTTGCCATTGAAAGAGTAATTAGCAAGCATAGTGGAAATCTCCTCATTAGGAATTTTCCTTTTGTTAGAGACAATATCTTTCATATACTTTGAATAAGGAGGCAATTTAATAGCATCGAGTCAAAGGGATTTGCAAGAATAAAGGTTTCATCCAATCGCAAAATTTATTATAGTGTTCTTCTTCCTTTGATTTTAGTTTCTTAGCAGGAAAAGGCATTTGCTTTTGAACCCAAAGTTCCCTTTCATTACCATGTTTCTTAGCAATAAAATCTTCTCTAGTATACTTTTTATTTTTAGCATGCTTTTCAGGTTCATCTTCAACCTCTTCTTTATCAGAAGCATCATTCTTATCATTATCTTTATCATGTTCATTACCACTTTCGGTTTCAGACATCGAAATAGAAATGCTATTAGGATCATTAATAGGTTCAGAGGATTCTACAACATTTTTATGTTTCTTCTTCTTTTTCTTAGAAGGAGCACTAGGTTCAATTCGTTGAGAATCTTGTTCAACTCTTTTGGGATGCCCTTCAGGATATAGAGGATCATGAGTGGAAACACCGCCTCTAGTTGTTACTTCATAAGCATGTTTTTCTTTAGAACTATTTTTTAACAAGTCGTTTTGCACTTTAGTGAGTTGATCAATTTGAGTTTGAACCATATGAAAATGTTTAACAAGCATCTTAACATCATTGGAGGTTCTCTCTACAATATCATGCAAATTACTAATAGCTTGAGAATTTTCCATTAAATGATTCTCTACTCTCATATTAAAATTATCTTGCTTAACAATATAATTATCAAATTCATCTAAGCATTGTGCAGGAGGTTTTGAATACGGAATATCTTCCCTAGTAAAGCGTTGAAGAGAGTTTACCTCAATCATGGATGAAGGGGGAGTTATCTTACATAAATCTTCTATGGGAGGTCAGTTCTTCACATCTTCAGATTTAATACCTTTCTCCTTAAGAGATTTCTTGGCTTCCCTCATATCTTCATCATTTAATTTAATCAAACCCCTCTTCTTCAATATCGGCGTCGGGGTTGGTTCGAGTGTAGTCCAATCATCATGATTCCGGCCTATTTTAGCCAATAATTCTTTAGCTTCGTCCGGAGTTCTTTTCCCGAAAACACAACCAAGCACAACTATCCAGGTATGCCCTAGACTCAATGGTTAGTCCACTATAAAATATATCAAGTAAATCATGCTTTTCCGGATCATGTCCAGGTCGAGCTCGATAAGAGAGCAAAATCTTGCCCATGCTTCGTGCAATTTCTCTCCATCTTCCTGGTCAAAACTATAAATTTTCTGCAAAGCAATATGTTGAGCACTAGCAGGAAAGTATTTCCGAAAGAAAACATCAAGCAAACCACTTGGACTATCAATAGAACCAGGAGGCAAACTATTATACCAAGTTTTAGCATCATCCTTTAATGAGAAAGGAAAAAAATTAGCAACAAAATAAGTACGCAAATTGACATCATCAGAAAACAAGCTACTCAAAGTAGAAAGTTCATTCATATGTTCTACAGCACTTTCTTTTTCAGTACCACAAAAGGGTGTTTTCTCAACAATAGCTATATGAGATAAATCAAGAGAAAAATCATAATCTTTATCCTTAATGTTTATAGGAGATGTGGCAAATTTAGGATCAGGAGACAGTTTATATCTAACAGTATGTTGTGCAAGAAACTTTTAATTTTTTCTTGCATCAGTAGTAGCATTGCATTTATCAATAAAATCATCATCAAGTTCCGCATAATCTTCATCAGGATCATCACTAGAGTATTCAACAGACTCAGGTGAATTAACAGGTGTAGCAGCATTTTCATTAGGAGTTTCAGTATTTTCAATTTGTCTAGACCTAGCAATTGTAGCATCTAGAAAAGATCCCAATGAACCACTATCATCAAGCACAGCAGAAGCATCATCAAAATTATAAGAGTTTTCAGATTCAGCAGAAGTACCAACAAGTGAAGCTGGCGGTGGTGAAACAAGTTGACTTATCACAGATGGTGAATCAAGAGCAGCAGAGGTACTCAGAGTTGTACCTTTTCTTGTAGTGGATGGTAATATGGCGACTTTAGGATCGCGAGATTTACCCAAGATGGAGAATTTGCAGCGAACAATATCAATCCAAGTGAACTTCCAAATAAAGCTATGGTCCCCGGCAATGGCGCCAGAAAATAGTCTTGATGACCCACAAGTATAGGGGATCGCAACAGTCTTCGCGGGAAGTAAAACCCAATTTATTGATTCGACACAAGGGGAGCCAAAGAATACTTGAAAGCCTTAACAACGGAGTTGTCAATTCAGCTGTACCTGGAAACAGACTTGATCGCAAGAGTTTATCAGTAGTAACAGTTTATAGCAGTAGCAGTGGTGAAATATCAGCAGCAGTGTAACAAAGACAGCAGTAGTGATTATAGTAAACAACAAGATTGAAATACTGTAGGCACAGGGATGGATGAATGGGCGTTGCATGGATGAGAGAAACTCATGTAACAATCAAAGTAGGGCATTTGCAGATAGTAATAAAACAGTATCCAAGTACTAAACAATCCATAGGCATGTGTTCCATATTTAGTCGTACGTGCTCGCAATGAGAAACTTGCACAACATCTTTTGTCCTACCAGCCGGTGGCAGCCGGGCCTCTAGGGAATCTACTCGGAAATTAAGGTACTCCTTTTAATAGAGCACCGGAGCAAAGCATTAACACTCCGTGAACACATGTGATCCTCACATCACTGCTTTCCCCTCCGGTTGTCCCAATTTCTGTCACTTTGGGGCCTCGGGTTCCGGACAGCGACATGTGTATACAAGTTGCAGGTAATATCATAAAACATTGAATATCATCATGAAACAATAACATGTTCAGATCTGAGATCATGACACTCGGGCCCTAGTGACAAGCATTAAGCATAACAAGTTGAAACAATATCATCAAAGTACCAATTACGGACACTAGGCACTATGCCCTAACATTCTTATGCTATTACATGACCAATCTCATCCAATCCCTACCATCCCCTTCAGCCTACAGCGGGGGAATTACTCACACATGGATGGGAAAACATGGCTGGTCGATGGAGAGGCGTCGGTGGTGATGATGGCGATGATCTCCTCCAATTCCCCGTCCCGGCGGAGTGCCAGAACGGAGTTTCTGGTCCCGAGACGGAGTTTCGCGATGGTGGTGGCGTTCTGGATGGCTTCTGGCGATTTCGACTTCCCGTCTCGCATTTTTAGATCGAAACCCTTAAATAGTCCTGAGGGGGGCGTCAGAGGCTGGCCGAGGCGGCCTCACCATAGGGCGGCGCGCCCCCCTCCTAGGCCGCGCCGGCCCATGGTGTGGAGGCCGGCCCTGGGCCTCCCCTGGCCTGCCCTTCTTGCTCCGTGAATCTTCTGGGAAAATAAGCCCTTTGACATTAATTCCGGGGATTTTCCTGAAAGTTGAATTTCTACACAAAAACGAGACACCAGAGCAATTCTGCTGAAAACAGCGTTAGTCTGTGTTAGTTGTATCCAAAATACACAAATTAGAGGCAAAACAATATCAAACGTGTTCGGGAAAGTAGATACGTTTTGGACGTATCAAGGACTCATACCTCATCTTGTTGAGGGTGGTATCTCTATATTACAATATACCGACGATACGATCCTTTTTTTGGAACATGACCTCCTTAAAGCTGTAAACATGAAGTTAATATTATGCATCTTTGAAGAACTATTGGGACTAAAAATTAATTTCCATAAAAGTGAGCTTTTCTGTTTTGGCAAGGCAAAGGAGGAAGAGGAACAATATAAGTAGATCTTTGGATGTGATGTTGGATCTCATCCTTCTAGATACTTAGCTATTCATATCCATTACAGAAAATTAAGAAATTCCGACTGGTATCCAGTAGAGACAAGGTTTGAAAGCAAACTGGGATGTTGGAAAGGAAAAATACTTTCTTATGGAGATAGATTGGTTCTTATCAATTCAGTCTTAACTAGTTTACCTATGTTCATGTTATCCTTTCTAGAGGTACATGTTGGGGTAAGGAAACGATTGGATTTCTATAGATCTAGGTTTTTATGGCAGTCTGATGATAATAAGAAAAAATATCGCCTTACAAAATGGAATATTGTTTGCCGGCCTAAAGATCAAGGTGACTTAGGTATTGAGGTCCCGAACTCAAAAACAAATGCTTATTGAGTAAACGGCTCTTTTAGTTGCTTAATGAGGAGGGGGTATGGCAGGAGCTGCTACATAATAAATACTTAAGACATAAAACACTATCGGCGGTACAGGCAAAACCTACAGACTCGTCTTTTTGGAAGGGTCTAATGCGAGTAAAGGAGGAGTTTTTTTAATAGAGGTTTCTTTCAAATTGGACATGGAATGAACACTCGTTTTTGGGAAGATATTTGGTTAGGGAAAACCCCTTTAGCGAATCAATACCCCTCTTTATATAGTATTGTGCGTCACAAAGATGTAACGGTAGCTCATGTGTTAGCTCAAACCCCGCTGAATATTAGTTTCAGGAGGGCGCTTTTGGGAAACAAATGGACTCTATGGTTACAGTTATGCCAAAAACTAATGAGGGTAAATCTAAATGATGAGCATGATCGTTTTGTTTGGGGTTTGACAACAAATGGTCAGTTCTCAGTAAAGTCTATGTATGCGGATCTTATGAGTGATCACACCCCATACTTGAGAAAATACTTATGGAAATTTAAAGTCCCTTTAAAAATAAAAAAATGTCATGTGGTTTCTTACTAACAAAGTCCTCCTAACTAAAGATAACTTAGCTAAGCGGAATTGAAATCAGTGTATGAAGTGTGTTTTTGTGGTGCACAGGAAACCGTCGAACATCTATTCATTGAATTCCCCTTAGCTAAAGTTCTTTGGCGTACTGTTAATTTCACTTTTGATCTTCCACCTCCAACCAATATTACAAATATGTTTGGAAATTGGTTAAATGGAGTAGATAGACAATCTAAAGCTTTTATCCGAATTGGGGTCTCTGCTTTATGTTGGTCTATTTGGAGGGCAAGAAATGATATTATCTTTAACAAAAAACAATTCTTTCATTATTTGCAGGTTATTCATATGATGGCTCACTGGGTTTAGCTTTGGGCCCTCCTTTCGCCAGAGGGACAGCGGGATGCCATGGCTACTGGATGCATATGGCTCCAGAGGGTCGCTCAGGATATCTTGTGCCAGGCTAGCTGGTGGCATACTAGGAGGCTACAGTGATGTGTAGTGCTACTATGTTTTATTTATTTCGCTGGTTGATTCTTGTATCAACTGTAGGCGATGATTGAGTTGTGAGAATTGTAAGACTAAAATATTACTTTCTTAATAAAAGGCCGTGTGCATCATTATGATGCAGAAGCCAGGGTTACACTCCCCATTTCGAAAAAAAAACTCGACTGAACTAATGATCATTCTAATTTTTTATTTTGAAAAATTAATTGTTCATAGAGATAAAACACTTTTTTATTAAGACATGTTAATATATAGTTGCAAGCAAGAATCATAAGTATTCTGGTCATCGTTTGGGTTAAACAAAGGAAGTGATTATGTAACAATGATAGACATCCGGTTGTATATATGTGTGTATATATATATATAGCCACCACCGCAATCATTATATCGAACTTTGGCGTACACACTATAGTTATTGCGGTGGAGGTAATTCAAACAATTATTACAATATAATGATTGACAAATGTTCGATATAAAATTTTAGAAATAAAATATTTTTTGTCACAATATTTATATTTCTGGAACACATGAGGCACATAATTCTTGGTGTTAATAATATATTTTACAAGTCCCCATACACTGCAAGTAAATTATGATGTATTATTATAATTAATTTTTTATCAAAAATATTTAAATAAAATAATGGTCAAAAGTACAACGCACTACAAATGTTTATTTCAAAGCCTAGCCACGCAAATGCGCGTGTCATCCTGCTAGTTATTCACATTTTCAACTATTATTAGGTTATTACCAATAAATATAATAAATTATCCAAATATTAGAGATTTTAATATAATAAACACACCAAAGTTTATGGATGAATTTTACATGTATCAACCCACAGCTAGCGTGAAGCTCGTAATGGTCCCATCTCCGAATGCTCGGTGATTTAAACACAATTGCATGTCTTCGTCCACGACGTGTTCCTGGACTTGGCAAATCATGTGTGGCACCACACATATGGTGGCTTTGGCAAGATCGTCTTCGGCATGGACACTTTCTCCAATGACTACCTTGATCAATTCTATCTCTTTGTCACCAGTGCCCCCTTTGCGCCCATGACTCCATGGCGGTTCCCTGCGCCCACGGCTTCATGTGTGGATACTTCGTTACCGGCAACCCCGACCACGACATCGACCAATGGCATCCCCTCGTGTGGCTACCTCGATCAAGATTGCAACACCCACCGCTCTCAGCTATGTCGCCATCGGCACAAAGGGCTATCACCTAGCATAAGAACCTCGTTGGTTTCCTCTACAATCCAAGCACCTGCAATATGACACCGTCCACGATGCTCACGCTACTACTGCAGGGGTGTGAGCCTGTTGGTTTCTACATTTTCTTTCTCTCCAGATTGATCGTCTACGATGCTACGGTTGTTCTCGTCACCACCGCTACGACTATCGGGTGTAGTGTTAGATATATATTTTGTAGTATTAGATGTCATGTGATTTGTATAGGATTTGTAATTCATCTCCCATCTTATCTCTAGGAGATCCTTCTTGGCCCCTAAGTCGTGTACCCTATATATACATGTCCATGAGGCTCGACAAAACATCCATCGCATTACATCAATCTCTCGTTCTACACTCGCAAGTGCCAATGTTACCATTTCCTTCATTTCATGTCAGTAACCACTGTTGTAGGAGAAAGATCATGTATAAGGATACATTGCCCCTATGTGAGTTTCGCGTAATTAATGACAATCCATATAGACTAATATTTCATTGAGTTATATGAAGAATATTCCATAGGCAATTCTTGTTGTTCGTGTATTGGCTTCAAGTGTGGATTCCATGAAGATAAATATATACCTTAATTATTGGCATCAAGATCATAGATGTGAAGAAAGGAATATGATACGATCAAGAAGAAGAAATGAAGATGGAGTTCTGGAGTGGAACTCAATTTAGCCATGCTCTAGCTTATGTATTAAGTAATATATGATCAAGATCTTAAGAGTGTGATTTCAAGAGAAGAACTCAAGATATGGCTCTAAGTCGGTAACATCGATCATCATAAGCTTCTTTAGGAGTATAGAATTTTGGATAGAAGGCTTTCCTCAGTAATTCCCAGTCAAGACGGCATTTAACTTCCAGTGATCTAAACCACATGCGACCATCACCTGCAAGAGATAAATATAATAATTTCCTCTTCACATCATCATGAGAAACACCATCGATCAATTTAAATATGTAAATGTCCCATAGCAGTTTGACTTTTATTCCATGTGAAGATTAGTTTTATAGCTTTCTTGGGAATAGCACTAGGAATTTGAAACCCACCTTAGGCTCAGGTGGTTTCTCTTCATTCTCTTTAAAATATCAAGCATATTTATATAAAATCAAACCAATCTCTTCACGGCTAGACATACCCATGATGAGATAAATAGTAAATAGCAAAATAAGTAAAAGTTTTCTTACCAAACCACTTACCAATAGCGCTACGCTCCCCGGCAACGGCGCCAGAAAAGTGTCTTGATGACTCCCAAGTGCAGGAGATCAATTGTAGTACTTTTCAGTAAGAAAGATTGTCGAATCCACGAGGAGCTGAAGGTATTGGTTAGAAGATTTGACAAGTAAAAAATAATAAATCAGTAATTTGGGGCTTTGTGTGTATAGTTTGCAATAAAGTAAAATGCAGAAAGTAAATTGCAGTATGTAAATGCTCTCAATGAGAGAAAGCTCAATCATATATGCAGTAAGAGGACAAGATCAAGTGTGTGTGCGCTTATATGAGGCAAATGTTTCAGAGGACGGTATGGGTTTAATAGTGACAAGGGATTAACTTGTCAATGCCTACAGGTTGTAGACTAGGGTTTTAGTTAGAAGTAAAGGGCAAGTAGATCTCGAAGGTTTCAGCCAAAAAGTACTCGACGATATGAAAACTAGGGTTTGTGAGACAATGAATCGATGCTTTCTTTGTCCCTCGAGCCCCCCTTATATAGGAGGTGGAGCCGAGGGATTCGTGATGCACAAGTTACAGAGTCCGGGAAGGTTTCTAACTCCTCCCGTAATATTACAAGTGTTCTCTCCTAATACAATTCTAGCTTTCCTTAACTAGCAAGTTGGGCTTCCGAATTCTTCTTATCCTTCGGGTCGTGGGCCTTCAATAAGCCCCGGGTACCATCTTTGGCAGGCCCATTGGGGATGCCTATGTCAGTAGCCCCCGAGATTTTGCTTGAATCGTAGAGTCAGGGAAAATCTCCACTTTTATATTTACTCGATAACTTTGAACTTCACCACATATCTTTGCATATGAATTTCTATATTGTATAGGGATAATGGTAGTTGGGGCTAGTTCATCTGACGGATCAGGTACTAGTTAACTGCTCTAGTGGCAATCCGCAAAAACCTACTTCAAGATCACATCCCTAGACATGATCTCGGGATACTGGTGTAAACTTCGACAGGTGCCGCTTAAGGTCTTACCATTCTGTTGAGTCCCAGTCATATTTATCGGGTACCTAACGCGTCCGTTAGGATTTTTCTTCGTATCTGTTGATACGGAAAAAAGTAGCAAACCGATGTCAGAGACGGCACCACGCCACATAGAACGGATCTGGGGTCTTACCTTTGCAAAGTTTTGCGGCATTCAGAAATTGTTTGCAACTTTGGCGTTCTGAGAATATATTGTCGAGTGCTTATTCGGCTGTTGGAATAGCACATTTTATTGAGTCAACGGATGACTTATATTGCTCTCCCGATGGGAGTATATGTAGAGTTATTTATATTACTCGAAATATACTCTCTTTTTCTTCTTTCTTTCTTTTTTATAATTTCATCGGGCACGCGAACAGCGTTCCCGATGGGAGTAGCCCCCGAGGCTACAGCCAAGGACTTGAACTTGGGTGTAGGCTCCACGCCTTATGTCGCTATATTTTTCTTTTGTCTCATAATTTTCACATCTTTCGGGTGCGCGAACAGCGCTCCTGATGGAAGTAGCCCCCGAGGCTATGAGCGAATACTTGTATTTGATCATAGGCTCTCACCATTTCTATTTTGTCTTTCTCGAAATTTTTCATTTTTCCAAAGTAGCCCCCGAGCATTTGATCAAAAACTTGTATTTGATCAAAGGCTCCGTAATCTTCTGCTGTCGCAGTTTTTTATGCAACTGCTGAGTCGAAATTTTCTCTTGCTAAGGTGACATCACTGCTGACGATAGCCACGACCGTTGTTCCTGGAAAATGCGAGAAGTTCTCTGTCACTGCCTTGCGGGCCCAAATTATGCATCGTATTGACACGTCGCGCAAGTGGGGGACACACGTCCTCCGCTTTTCCTGGCGCACGTAATGTAGCTCCTGTGCTTTTTCGTCTGTACGAAATTACTTTTTACCCCTTGACCACGTGTACACCATCTGTTCCGCAATCTCTCAATCCAACGGCGCGTCGATTCACCGCACCTCTATATAAAGGCATCGTCTTCCTCCTCTAGTCTTTTCGCTCTCGCCGCACCTTTGCTTCTCCTCTGCAAAATCCTCCATTGCTCCCATTGCTTCAAGCGCCCAACCACACTCGCATCCTTCGCCGCCAAGCTCATTAATGCTGCCTCGCATCCGTTTGACGAGGCACAGCACTCCGATGGGGGAGCGCCGAGTGGGAAAGATCCAAGATCTCTGCCCAAGACATCAACCTGCTGAAGAAGATGGGGTTCAGCAAGAAGGAGAGCTCGCTCCGCTTCCCCAAGGAGGAGAGTTATCCAAAGCCTCCAATCGAGTATCGGGTTAGTTTTGTTGACCACCTCATCTGAGGTCTTTCTCCCCCAATCCATGAGTTTCTTAGGGGTCTTCTGTTTGTTTATGGGCTTCAACTGCATCAGTTGACGCCCAATTCCATCCTCCACGTGTCGATCTTTATCACATTGTGTGAGTGTTTCCTCGGGGTCCAACCTAATTGGGCTCTGTGGAAACGTATCTTCTGCCTCCGCCGTAATGGCTCCCACAACGTCGCCTACAACATTGGCGGCGTTGTTATCTGTGTTCGTTCTGATGTCGAATATTTCGACGTCAAATTCCCCGACTCTGTCCAAGGTTGGCGAAAGAAGTGGCTGTATATCCATGAAGAAAGCTCCAATCCAGTGGAGGACAACATCGCCCCTTTTGACGGAGAAGCCAAGATTCTTTGCCGCCGTTCTTGGGATGCTGAAGCTACCGAAGCTGAGAAGTTGGCGACAGAAGCGCTGATGACTCGCATCCATGAGCTACAGAACACCCGCGGCAAGGAACTTTCGGGTATTAAGATTACTGCCTATTTCCTTAGGATTAGAGTGCAGCCTCTCCAGGCTCGCAAAAATCCCCTCTGGAAGTATGCTGGTGAAGAATATGTCGACAGGCTCTCAAAAGACCTTCCTTTGAAGGATTTTGAAAAGCTTATCCGCAAAATCTCATCGCTCAACAAGAAGGATCCAATTCCATCTTCTTGCCGCATTACGCCATATAGTGGCGCCAATCCTCTCCCCGAGGTAATTTTTCCTCTTAGTTGCTATATTGTCTCTTCGAGTTTTAATATTTTATCGACTACTGTCTTGCTAGCTTTTTTGCATAACTTATTTTTTTATCGACACTTTTTCTCAGAACCACCCTGTTCTCGCTTCTCTTCCTCCTCTTCCCGAGGGTGGAGAAGTTGAAGACCGTACCGTTGTCGATGATGACAACCAAGGTACTTCGCGTCCTGAAAGTGAAGTCGCGGGTTCTCACAAATCCGCGGCTTCTTCCGAAAATGACGCTGAGTCTGAGGCCACTGCCTCGACACACTCCCTTCCTCCTGCTGTTTCACCAAGGAACAAAAGGAAAAGGAATGAAGTTGAAGATTCCGGCACCTCCAAAGCCGAAGAAGCTGGTCCTTCAGACAAGAAGGCAGCTTTCAACCCATATGATGATGCCCTCGTCATCTCGTAAGTTACTCCTTGCTTCTTACTGTTTTGCTCTTGTCATATTTTGTCTATCTTGCTTCTTATACTGTCGCCATTTTACTGCAGTGGTGATGAGGAAGAGGCGCAAGCTATTGACGCGACTGCTCGAACGAGTACGTCGCGTACTTTAGTTGTGTCTGAAGTGCAAGTTGAAGGAGAAGAATCGTCGCCTCCTCAGCAAAACACCGATCAACCGACTCCTCCTGCAAGCCCCCTTGCACCTTCGCCAAAAAGGACAAGGGTTGAATTATCCAAGGAGCCTGCTCCACAACTTGGTGATTCGACGACTCCTCTTTTGGATGATGTAAGTCCCTTCTCTTTTTTGTGCTAGGTATTTCCCAATGCTATCGATTTTTTTTGTTGTTTGCTTCTTTTGGCTTTGTGTTGTTGAGCTTTTTCTATGTTGACGCTTTATTTTCTCTATCTTTCTTCGTCAGCCTTTGATTAAGGAATTCATCCGCTTCGGTGCCCAATTCGTCGGGTACCGTGATCATGCTAATGAAGCGGAAGGTAATATTCTGCTGCTTCTCCTGGCCCATGACTGCTTACTCCTTTCTTGTCATAATTTTGACTATTTTTGACTATTTTGGCAGAAAATCTTGCGGAGGCCAACAAACGTGCTGATGCACTTGCTCAAAAATTGGAGCAAAGTGAAAAGGCTCGTAAAAAGGCTGAAACAGATGCTCAGAAGGCCAAGGCAGCCGCTGAAAAGGCCAAGGCATATGCTATTGGTGTTGAAGGTCTTCGGAAGAGGCTTCACGACGCAGAAACTGCTTTGAGCGACAAAATAACTGAGCAAGCTGCTCGAGAAGAAAGTATCCTTAGTCGCTTGCAATCGCAGAGTCGACGTTTTGTTAGTAAGTACTCGCATCCTTGTGTATTTCTTCAGGTTACTTCACGTTTCTTCGAGCATTTTTATTGACGAACTTCTCTTTGCTTGTTTCCAGGGAGAACCCATCAAGAATACGAAGTGGATGGTCCTGAAGGCGACAAACTTCTCGACGCGCTGACTCTTCTTGAAATCCATGGGGATGAAGCACGCGAAGGCCTTGCTGATGCTGAGGCAGGTCTATCGAAGCTTTTCCCCTACTTCTTCCCGAAGAAAGAGGAGCCCAACACTTTTGTTGGTCTTGCCAAGAGTTTCAACGTGCCGGAAGATCTTGGGCTCAAACTTCGCCAAGAGGGCCTGAAGATTGGCGTTGAAGGCACCATTGCGCTGATTGCTGATAGCCAGCAACACGTCGACTGGACCAAGGTTGGCGACATAGGGGAGATGGAAACAAAAAAGTGGCAATCTTTAATTAGAGCTGTCAAGCCTCCCTCAAAACCAATCCTTTCCTTCCTTGGTGTTAAACCAACTCCTGCTCGAAGCACATCCAAGCCGGAGGTCAAGTAGACCTCCCTTTCTTTCTTATTTCTTTTCTCTTTTGATGCTGTCGCCAAAGTAGCTTTGGCGACACTTACCCCACTAGTTTGTTAGGGCAATCTCCATTGTAATATCTTTGTAAATATGCTGAAAATCAATGGAATTCTATTTTGCTTGATGATTGATGTCGAACTTTTTCTTTCAGTTAACCTTCGATAACTATACTCCGACTCCTGCTCCTTCCGATGTTTTTCCCACTTCCTCTTGCTCGAAGAAAACGCCTATCGACAAAGAATTTGGAGGAGGTTCCTCGAGTAAAGAGTTAGCACAAGACTTGGAAGAACTTCGTCAGCAGCTTCAGTATGCAAAGAAGCAAACACTTGTGATGATGGAGCAATCTCGAAAGGCAGCCGAAAAAGAGAAGGTTGCACTGCAGCAAGCTCAAGAAGCCATAGCTGCCAAGGAAGCCGCCGTGTCTGAAGCTGAGAAAGCGACCACTCGAGAGAATTTAATGCTCGAGTTGATGAATGAAGCCAGTGTAGATATAACAGGTATGCTTTTGCAAACCGGAGCTTCTTCTTTTTCCTGCTGTTTCCTTTTTTGAAGTTCTTGTACTGTCACCAAATAGGTTCTTTTCTTGACGCTGCTGCTGAAGACGAAAGGGTAGATACAAGGACAAATCTCTTGGTCAACCTCTCCCTTGATCATGGTTCTTTGTTCTGGGCCACTCCAGAGCGTACCCGACAGATTGTCAGGTTTCAAGACCGCGTCTGTCAGGTTCGTGAATTCCTTGATTTCTACACAAGAACCTTGTCCCTGGTTTACAAGACCATGTTTCCTCGGAACGAAGCACCCGACACTCTTCTTGGTCTGATGGAAATTTTTTGAGATGCTCCTCGTATCCATAACTTTGTGCGAGCTCAGTTGTCTGCTGGGGCAAGATTCACCATGATTATGATACAGATCTGCTATCGAAAATTAGACCTGACGGCGATTGTCTCCAAGTGCCTGGCCAAACAGTCGAAGCGAAAAAGTAATATTGACAAAATAAATGACATTGTAACTCCTGTCGCCGAAGAAATGATGGACGAACTTCTTCGGATGGACGCTGAATTCTTTGTCAAAGGGAGCTATGCTGAACATACGACGACTGCTGCAAATAACAAAGGTCTATCCATAGATACTATATTAGGCATTGACTGAGTTGTACTATATTGAGAGAAATCATGTCTATATTTGTTGTCGAATTCTTTGTAATAATGAAGTTGTCTATATTGTAAAGTGTAATCTATATTGTGAAGCCCCCGAGCCTTTGGCCGGAGCTTATACTATTTTTTTCGTCTCCATAATTTTACCATTTTGCGAAAATATATATATTTTGCTGTCGTGGGTTATGATCCCCCGAGCCTGTCGACGAAAAAGATGTATATCACCAATATCTTTTACTATATTGCACCACCGCGAGCCCGCCTCATTAAAAACCTTTCCATCCCCACTCGGCCCTGAAAAGGAAAAGAGTGCGTCTGAAAACTCGCGGGCATTTCAGTACATTGTATTTTTACAAAGGAGGACTATATTTTGACTCTAAGCGTAGAACCGCCTAAGTTGCGCCACGTTCCAGGGATTTTTCTCTGGAACCCCTGTCTTCTTGTCCTTGATCCTGTATGATCCTCCTTCGATTACTTCTGTGACGATGTAAGGGCCAAGCCATGGTGACTCGAGTTTTTCAGTACTCTGTTGATTGAGTCGTAGGACTAAATCCCCGACCTGAAAAGACCTTGGCTGTAGTCGTCGACTGTGGTAGTTTTTCAAGTCTTGCTGGTACTTGGTGACCCGTGATAGTACTTCGTCTCGAGCTTCATCGAGTGCATCTACATCATCCTCTAATGCTCTTCTGGAAGTTTCTTCATCATATTCTGTGACTCTTGGGGAGTCACGCTCTATTTCGATCGGTAAAACTGCCTCAGCTCCATGGACCAGGAAAAACGGAGTTTCCTGTGTCGCCGTATTTGGCGTTGTTCGAATACTCCATAAAACACTTAGCAACTCTTCTGGCCAAGTATGTCGAGCCTTTTCAAGTGGTCCTAGCAGGCGCTTCTTGATACCGTTGCAGATGATACCATTGGCTTTCTCGACTTGACCATTGGTTTGCGTGTGCCCAACTGACGCGAAGTGCAATTTGATGCCTACTTCTGCGCAATATGCCTTGAATTCCTTGGATGTGAAGTTACTGCCATTGTCCGTGACGATGCTATGAGGTACCCCGAACCGAAAAACAATGCTCTTCACGAATTTTATTGCTGACGCTGCATCTGGTGAATTTATTGGCTTCGCTTCTATCCACTTGGTGAATTTGTCGACAGCGACAAGCATATACTCATAGCCTCATGGCGAGGCCTTGTGTAACTTTCCCACCATATCGAGACCCCATTGGGCAAAGGGCCAAGACAATGGTATTGGCATCACCTCTGCTGCTGGAGAGTGGGGTTTCGCGGCGAATCTCTGGCACGCGTCGCAGGTTCGTACTATCTCCTTTGCGTCCTCGATTGTTGTTAACCAGTAAAATCCAGCCCGAAAAACCTTGGCCGCAATGGCTCGACTGCTCACGTGATGACCACATATTCCCTCGTGTACATCCTTTAAGATTACTCTTCCTTCTTCTGGTGTGACGCACCGTTGTAGCACGCCTGAAATACTGCGCTTGTATAACTCCCCTTTGACCACTGTAAAGGCTTTTGATCGTCGAATAACTCGCCTTGCTTCAACTGGGTCGTCGGGTATTTCTTTCCTTAAGACATATGATATGTATGCTTGCATCCATGGGACCTCCACCATCATCACCAGCTCTTGGTCCTCTTCTTCTTCTGGTGCTTCTTTGAGAGCCGTCGAAGTTTTCTCCTCCTTCTCCTTCTTCTGAGCCTTCTTTGGTTTGGTGGATCTCTCGGTTATCTCTTCCCAAAACACTCCTGGCGGAATTGCGAGGCACTGTGACCCGATGTTTGCGAGAACATCGGCTTCATCATTACTCAGCCTGCTGATGTGATTTACTTCGCATCCATCAAATAACTTCTAGAGCTCGTTGTACACTTCCTTGTATGCCACCATGCTATCATTGACTGCATCACATTGGTTCATGACTTTCTGAGCCACCAACTGTGAGTCGCCAAAGATTTTTAATCGGGTTGCACCACAAGCTTTCGCGATCTTCATCCCGTGTATGAGAGCTTCATATTCTGCTTCGTTGTTAGATGCGTTTGGGAACGTCATCCGTAGGACATACTTCAGTTTGTCGCCTTCAGGTGATATAAGTATCACACCTGCACCAGCTCCTTCTACCCTTTTGGACCCGTCAAAGTTCATAGTCCAAGTTCTCGATAAATCTGGGGGTCCTGTATTTTGCATCTCCATCCACTCTGCGATGAAATCTGGCAGAATTTGCGACTTTATTGCTTTTCTTTTTTCATACATGATGTCCCGAGGAGAAAGTTCTATTCCCCAAAGGGAGACACGTCCTGTAGCTTCTGGGTTATTCAGTATATTTGATAGAGGTGCTTCATTGACCACTATTATCGGGTGTGCCGAAAAATAGTGGCGCAATTTTCTTGCTGTTGTGAACACTCCATATGCTAACTTCTGGTACTGTGGGTACCGCTGTTTTGAAAGCGATAAAACTTCACTAATAAAATATACCGGCCTTTGCACTCCATGGAGTTTTCCTTCTTCTCTTTCGACGACTAGCGCCGTGCTGACCACCTGAGGTGTGGCTGCAATGTATAACAAGAGAGGTTCCTTCTCTTTTGGCACCACCAAGATTGGTGGTGTCGAAATTGTGCGCTTTAAATCCTCAAAGGCTCTATCTGCCTCTTCGTTCCATTGGAATTTCTCCCCTTGCTTGATTAAAGCGTAGAACGGTAACGCCTTTTCTCCTAGCCTGGCGACGAATCTGCTTAAAGTTACGACTCGCCCAGTTAACTGTTGTATTTCTTTCAACTTTGTTGGCTTCCTCATTGTTACGATAGCTTGGATTTTTTCGGGATTAGCTTCAATCCCTCTCGCTGAGACTAGGAACCCGAGAAGTTCTCCTGTAGGGACGCCGAAAGAACACTTCGTTGGGTTCAACTTGAGGCAAAAATTGTCGAGGTTGTTGAAGGTTTCCTTCAGGTCCTTGATTAGCGTTGTCCCCTTTTTTGAAGTTATCACGACATCATCAATGTAGACTTGTACGTTTTTCCCGATTTGTGTTGCTAAGCACTTCTGCATCATCCTCTGGTACGTTGCTCCCGCGTTTTTCAGACCAAAAGGCATTGTTCTATAGCAAAACACGCCATAGGGTGTGATGAACGCTGTTTTGACCTCGTCCTCTTCTTTCAATCTGATCTGGTTGTAGCCAAAATATGCATCCAGGAAGGAAAGACGTTCACATCCTGCCGTGGAGTCGATAATTTGATCGATCCTCGGGAGGGGAAAGTGATCCTTTGGACAGTGTTTATTGAGACACGTAAAGTCGACACACATGCGAAGGACTTTAGTGTTTTTCTTCGGAACCAACACTGGATTTGCGACCCAGGTGGCCTCTATATGCAGCTCCTTAATGAAACCAGCTTCTCTCAGTCGATCAATCTCTGACAGCATAGCTTTGCGGTTTGGCTCTGAAAAACGCCGCAAAGGTTGTTTTATTTAACTCGCTAACGGATCCAAGTTTAGGTGGTGCTCGGCAAGTTCCCTGGGTACTCCTGGCATGTCAGCTGGACACCATGCGAAGATTTTCCAGTGCTCACGGAGGAACTCGACGAGCGCGCTTTCCTATGCGAGGTCCATGTCTGTCGCAATGGACGTCGTATTTTTTGGATCTGTCGGGTGAATCAGCACCTCCTTAGAATTTTTCTCAGTGTTAAAGGTTGATTCTTTGTTGGGCCTTCCTACATCTGGCAGCACATCATAATCAGTCGTGAGCCTTGACGCCATGTACTCTGCTTGCATCCCGAAGGTTTCTGATAGTCGATGAAAATCCTTGTCACACTAATCGGCTAGCGCGAAGCTTCCTTTGACTGTGATTGGTCCCTTAGGTCCAGGCATCCTCCACAACAGGTACGTGTAATGTGGTACCGCCATAAACCTGGCATATGCTGGTCGTCCCAACAAAGCGTGGTACTGTGATGGGAAATCCACGACTTCAAATTCCAGCCTCTCTATTCTGTAGTTTTCTCGGGTCTCAAACTGAACGTCGAGATTGATCTTCCCCAACGGATAACTTGGCTTCTCCGGTGTGATGCCATGGAAACGTGTGTCAGTTGGTTTCAAATTTGCTAGAGATATATGCATCTTCCTTAGTGTATCTGCATACATAAGGTTTAAACTGCTGCCTCCATCTATGAATACTCGAGATACGTCGAATCCTGCAATTACTACTGGTAAGATAAGTGTTGACTGCCCTGGTCGAGGAACTTGCTGTGGATGATCCGCTATTGTGAAGTGATACGTCTCCGACGTATCGATAATTTCTTATGTTCCATGCCACATTATTGATGATATCTACATGTTTTATGCATAATTTATGTCATATTTATGCATTTTCCGGCACTAACCTATTAACGAGATGCCGAAGAGCCGATTCTGTCGTTTTCTGCTGTTTTTGGTTTCAGAAATCCTAGTAAGGAAATATTCTCGGAATTGGACGAAATCAACGCCCATGGGCTTATTTTTCCACGAAGCTTCCAGAAGACCGAAGGAGAGACGAAGTGGGGCCACGGGGCGCCGCCACACTAGGGCGGCGCGGCCCAGGGGGGCCCGCGCGGCCCTAGCGTGTGGGGCCCCCGTGACGCCTCCTGACCTGCCCTTCCGCCTACATATAGTCTTTGTCGCGAAACCCCCGATGCCGAGAGCCACGATACGGAAAACCTTCCAGAGACGCCGCCGCCACCAATCCCATCTCGGGGGATTCAGGAGATCGCCTCCGGCACCCTGCCGGAGAGGGGAATCATCTCCCGAAGGACTCTTCACCGCCATGGTCGCCTCCGGAGTGATGAGTAAGTAGTTCATCCCTGGACTATGGGTCCATAGTAGTAGCTAGATGGTCGTCTTCTCCTAATTGTGCTTCATTGTCGGGTCTTGTGAGCTACCTAACATGATCAAGATCATCTAACTGTAATGCTATATGTTGTGTTTGTTGGGATCCGATGGATAGAGAATACTATGCTATGTTGATTATCAATTTATACCTATGTATTGTCTATGATCTTGCATGCTCTCCGTTATTAGTAGAGGCTCTGGCCAAGTTTTTACTCTTAACTCCAAGAGGGAGTATTTATGCTCGATAGTGGGTTCATGCCTCCATTAGATCTGGGATAGTGACAGAAAGTTCTAAGGTTGTGGATGTGCTGTTGCCACTAGGGATAAAACATCGATGCTATGTCCGAGGATGTAGTTGTTGATTACATTACGCACCATACTTAATGCAATTGTCCGTTGTTTGCAACTTAATGCTGGAAGGGGTTCGGATGATAACCTGAAGGTGGACTTTTTAGGCATAGATGCATGCTTGGATAGCGGTCTATGTACTTTGTCGTAATGCCCAATTAAATCTCACAATACTCATCATATCATGTATGTGCATGGTCATGCCCTCTTTATTTGTCAATTGCCCAACTGTAATTTGTTCACCCAACATGCTATTTATCTTATGGGAGAGACACCACTAGTGAACTGTGGACCCCGGCCCATTCTTTTAATCGAATACAATCTGTCGGGGGGAAGACCCCGGGTAGGGCAATGGACGCAGAGCAGCCGGCTGACGACTGGCCGGCTCGCGGCAAAGGCCGGCTGAGGAGCAGCCGGCTGGCGCCGTGGCCGGCTGGTCCGGAAGTCGGCTGGCTCTAGGTCCTAGTCGGCCTAGCTACGGCCGCCAATGCTGTAGTTGGGCCGGCTTCTACAAGCCATATCCGACCGGGGGTCCAGTACCTCAGACCGACTCGAGGCTGGCGAGTCTTGCACTGGAAGGAACCGGGTTGGTAATCCGGGTTCCCAAAGTCCACGCTGACTTCATCCTCCGTAAAGCGCGGGGCACTGTGGAGCAATAGTGCCACGCGCCGGACAGGCCATCATGGCTTACGACGCGCCGTACAGGCTACAGTGGCTGATGGCGACAGGGACACCTCCTCTCCATATCGCTGACCTGGGCAGCCGGATGGGACAGGCCATGACGCCTCAACGGCTCCTGACGTCACCGCCTCGGGAAGGAGCGGAAGCCGAAGCCGGCCAAGCCGGCCAGTAGACTATAGGGTCTTATATGTAAAGTGTCGGTGCCTATATAAGCCGCACTACCCCTCCCGTGCAGGGGACGATCGAGCACTTATTGCTTTCACCTACCTACAGCGCTGCCCTGTGAGAGAGACCATCGTCTCCCTTAGCCTCTCAGGGCCAGCCGGATACAGCTCTAGGAGCACCATTGTATCGTGTGATCACCATATACACTCATAGCAGGAGTAGAGGTTTTACCTCCACAGGAGGGCCTCGAACCCGGGTACGTCGCCGTGTCGCTCGTGCCCATACCCGCTTCCGGATACCGCCGTGAGATCTCTCGGGAGCCCCTTCGATTAGCCACCCTATGGCATATGCCGTGACGATACCACGACATTTGGCGCCCACCGTGGGGCCTTCAGCATCCTCGGCCGGTGTCTTCATCCGGACGGGCCTCACCATCACCACCGGCGAGCGAGTCGCTTCGGGCTTGATCCGGGAGATTCGGCTCCCTCGACTGCGTCAGCGACAACGCTGGCTGCTTCGCCGACCGGCCCTTCCCAGCCGGCGGCAGCATCATCTCCTTCGGCGGCCACGACGTCTACGTCACCACCGTCGCACCGCCGCGCTACCCGCGGCAGGTGCTGCGCTGCGCCAGCCCTCCTCCGCGAGCCGGCTGCAGCGTTCCCGCCGCGCCCCGCCGTCGTGCAAGTCATGATGGCCGGCGAAGAAGTCACCAAGAACCCGCGCACCCGCGGCCCCAACCTGGAGCGCCACGTCGACCCCAACGCCTCCGGCTCGGGCCCAAAGGCGCCACCACCACCGTCCCGGCTGGAGCAAGTCCGGGCAAAGCCGAGCACCCCGCTCACCACCGGCGCGCGGCACCGACGCCGCCGCCATCGAGGCAGACACTGGAGGCGCACCGCGTGCTCCTCCTCAAGCGGACCGAGGAGCTGGCTGCTGCTAAGCGCCAGTGGGACATCACCCAGCGCGAGTACAACCGCGCCCACGGCCTCACCCCAGGCGGCGACAACCCCAGCCGAGCCGGCGAGATCCGCCGCAGAGGCCGCGACCTAGGCGCCGAGATCGACCGCGACGGCGCGGACGAGCCGGCTCCATCCATGGAGCTGCCCATCTACAACACCCCCGACAAGAACATGCTCGCGGCCGAAGCCGCCGCAGAGAGCTGCACCGCCTCGAAGGCGAAGAGCTACGCCGCCGGACTGCGCGGGTGGCTGATTTGGTGAAGGCTGCCAACAGGCAGTCGAAAGACCCCAGGTACGCCCGAGACCCTAGAGCTTCTCACGCTCGTGGTGCCGCAGGCAACGCCAGGGACACGGCCGAGTCCGCCTCCCCAGCACCGAGCCGGCGCAGCGACTCCCGCGCCACGCGCGCAACCCCGAGCCGGCCGAGCCACCAGCCAGGCGGCGGCAGCAGCCGCAGCCGGGCTCGGAAGCCGGAACCAGGAGCAAGACTCCGAGCCGCGACGCCCTCACCGGCCGGCTCCCGGCGCGAGCGGCGCTCGCCAGCCGGCCCACTCCCGGCTGGGCCCGCGCATCGAGCCCACCGACGCCAGAGACCGCCTCGACCGGCTGATCGAATCCCGCATCGCGGAAGAGGAAGCGCCGGCTTGCCCCAAGTGCTTCGGGCCCCGCATCGCCAACGAGCCCGTGCTCGACGGTTTCCCAGCTCCCCGCGACACGCCCAAGTATGACGGCACCGCCAAGCCGGAGGACCGGCTGCAGGACTACTCCACCGCAGTCGGCATCTCTCGGGGCAACAAGCGCTGGGCTGTGCGCTACTCCCCCCTCATGCTGCTCGGCTCCGCCCGCACATGGCTCAACAACTTGCCAGCCGGCAGCATAAACGGCTGGTTGGACTTCGAGGCCGCCTTCATCAGCAACTTCACCGGCACCTATCGCCGGCCGGGTCGCCCTCAACAGCTTGAGATGTGCAAGCAGGGCCCGGACGAGACGGATCGCGCGTACCTAACGCGCTGGTGCGAGATGCGCAACTCTTGCGAGGGCGTGCACGAGATGCAAGCCATCAGCTTCTTCATGGAAGGCTGTCGGCCCAACACCATGCTGTGGCACAAGCTACGCCGCAGCGAGCCCAAGACGATGGCCGCCTTGATGGCCATCGCGGACAAGTACGCGCTGGCTGAGGAAGCCGGCAAGGCGCCGGCTGACGTTTCACCAGCCCCAGCAAGACGGGACAACCACAAGCCGGCTGAGCACAAGCCGGCCGAAGGCGGCTCGCATGGCAGCCGACGGGACAACTACCGCGGCAAGCGTCACAGCGACCAGCCGGACCGCCGGTACGGTTCCGCCCATGTGGCAGCCGTGTCGGACAACGCGGCAGGCGGCAGCCGCCGCCAGAAGCAAACAGACCGGCAATGGAAGCCGAAGTACACCTTCGAGCAGATGCTCGACTCGCCGTGCAAGTACCACAGCGGCAAGAACCCCTCCAACCACACCACCCGCGACTGCCACTTCATGAAGCGGCTGACAAGCGGCGAACCCCTCCCCCCTCCACCCCCGCCCCCTCCAGCCGGCGGGCCGGGTGGTCAAGGCGGCGCGAGAACGCCAACCTCGAGCACCACGAGGCTAACCAAGTGCACCATGGCCGATATCTGGCCGAAGATGCTACCTACATCATCTTCACCTCCGAGCCCGAGGACAAGACGAGCCAGCAGAGCCGTTCCCTCGAGGTCAACGCGGTCATACCGCCGGTCCCCCAGATACTCGAACCGGCCGAGCGAGGCCATCACATTTGATCGCCGCGACACACCGGCTGTCCCGCCGAAGCCGGGCAGCTACGCCATGGTCCTCGACCCCACCATCGGCACGACTCGGCGCAGCGTGCGATTTTCGCGCGTCCTCATCGACGGCGGCAGCAGCATCAACATCCTCTACCGCGACACCGCCCGCAAGCCGGGCATCCAGGAGGCCGAGTTGCGCCCCACCCCCACCGTCTTCCATGGCATCGTGCCGGGCCACTGCTGCCAGCCGATCGGCCGGATCACGCTGGAGGTGATGTTCGGGAAGCCGGACCACTTCCGCACCGAGAGAATCGAGTTCGAGGTGGTGGACCTCGTAAGTCCCTACCACGCGCTCCTGGGCAGGCCGGCCCTGACCAAGTTCATGGCGGTGCCCCATTACGGGTACCTGAAGATGAAGCTGCCTGGCCCAAAGGGGGTCATCACCATAGCCGGCGACTACCGCCGCTCCATGGACTGCGCCACGCAGAGCTCCAAGATGGCCCAGACGCTGGTCATCGCCACCGAGAAGCAGCTCATCCACGACGCCGTTGCCCTCGCCAAGGCCGCGCAGACGGACATGCCGGCTGGAGGCAACCCGGCTGGGACGACTCATTTCCAGCCCGGCCGACAGCACCAAGAAGATCCCGCCGGACCCGGCGCAGCCGGACAAGTACGTCACCATCGGTGCCGGCTTGAACAAGAAATAGGAAAGCGAGCTCACCAGCCTTCCTCCGTGAGAATCGGGACATCTTCGCATGGACTCCAAGAGACATGCCGGGTGTGCCGAGGGAGTTGGCTGAGCACCACCTCCACGTCCGGCCTGAAGCTAAGCCGGTGAAGCAGCCTCTCAGGCGCTTCGCCGAAGAACGAAGGAAGGCCATCGGTGAAGAAATCGCCCGGCTCCTAGCTGCCGGCTTCATCATGGAAGTACCGCACCCGGACCGGTTGGCGAACCCGGTCCTGGTTTTGAAGAAGAACGGCTCCGGCGCATGTGTATCGACTACACCAGCCCGAACAAGGCGTGCCCGAAGGACCCCTTCCCCCGCCGCGCATAGATCAAGTCATAGACTCGATCGCCGGCCGTGAACTGTTGTCTTTTCTAGATGCCTATTCGGGCTACCACCGCATTCCTTTGAATCCGGCTGATCAAATAAAGACTTCGTTCATTACCCCGTACGGGCTTATCGCTACACGACTATGCCATTCGGCTTGAAAAATGCAGGCGCCACCTACCAAAGGTGCATGCAAAAGTGTTTGCAGGATCAAATCGGCAGAAATGTTCACGCATATGTGGATGATGTCGTTGTAAAAACCAAGGAGATGCCTACCCTCCTTGATGACCAGAGAGAAACCTTCACCAATCTGCGAAGATTCCGGATGAAGCTCAACCCGGCCAAGTGCACTTTCGGCGTGCCGGCCGGCCAACTCCTGGGCTACCTCGTCTCTCGCCGAGGAATCGAAGCCAACCCGGAGAAGATCGGTGCCATTGAGAAGATGGAGCTGCCGCAGGTGCCTCAAGGACGTCCGAAGTTCGCCGGCCGTCCGGCTTCCTTGAGCCGCTTCGTCAGCCTGCTGGGGGAGAAGGCACCGCCCTGTATCAATTGATGAGGAAGGCGGACAAGTTCGTCTGGTCACCGCAGGCGGATGAAGCCTTCCGTGACTTAAAGCGCGTGCTCTCAACCGCGCCAATCCTCGCAACGCCGGGCTCAATGGAGCCGATGCTGTTGTACATCGCAGCCACCAACCGAGTGGTTAGCGTTGTCCTGGTGGTGGAGCGCAAAGAAGCCGAAAACAGAGAGCAGCTGGTCCAGCGCCCAGTCTACTACCTCAGCGAAGTGCTCTCCCAGTCGAAGCAGAACTACCCCCACTACCAGAAGGTCACCTACGGTGTCTACATGGCAGCCAAGAAGCTCAAGCATTACTTCCAAGAACATCCTATCCGGGTGGTGGCCACAAGCACCTCGGCGGAAATCATCGACAGCAAGGATGCCAACGGCCGAGTTGCCAAGTGGGCCCCGGAGCTAGCCGCCCACACCATCCTCTACGAGCCACGCACAGCCCATCAAGTCGCGGATCCTCGCGGACTTCTTCGTCGACTGGGCTGAGATGCAGTACCTGCCGCCTGTGCCGGATTCCACACATTGGAAGATGCACTTCGACGGCTCGAAGATGCGCAACGGCCTGGGAGCCGGCATCGTCATCACCTCTCCCAAGGGAGACCGACTGGACTACGTCCTGCAGATCCACTTCGCCGCATCCAACAATGTGGCGGAGTATGAAGCGCTCATTCATGGGCTGAAGCTGGCCAAGGAGATTGGCGTGCGTCGCATACTTTGCTTCGGCGACTCCGACTTGGTTATACAGCAAGCATCTGGCGACTGGGACGCGAAGGACGCCAACATGGCCTCATACCGCTTCCATGTCCAGCAGCTATCCGGTTTCTTCGACGGCTGCGAGTTCCACCACGTGCCACGAGCAAACAATGAGGCGGCTGACGCCTTATCCAAGATTGGCTCAACCCGGCAAGCCATTCCGCCGGGTATCGCCTTGGCGGTTATCAAGAAGCCGTCCATCATACCGTCACCGGATTCGGATTCAATATTCGTGCCGGCCGACCCGGGGCTGCTCAGCCGAACCCGGGGGCTTCATCGCCCAAGTCGGGGGCTAACAAGCCGAACCCGCCGGCTACCATGCCGAACCCGGGGACTTCTCAGTCCAACCCGGGGGCTCCATCGCCACACTCGGGGGCTAGCAAGCCGAACCCGCCGGTTAGCAAGCCGAACCCGGCGACCATGCGACCGAAGCCGGAAGCTCCCACGCGGGAGACCCCGTTGGTCAGCGTATTCGAGATAAGATGCGTACCTTCATGGGCACAAGAATTCCTCTCCTACCTCACCGACGGTGTGTCGCCCGATGACGGAGTCCGGGCCAGGCAGATTGAGAGAAGGGCCAAGGCCTATACAATCATCAACCACGAGCTGTACAAACGCAGCGTAAGTGGGGTGTTCCAGCTGGTGCGTCGAGCCGGCTGAAGGGATTGAACTCCTACGGGAAATCCATCAGGGTGAGTGCGGCCACCACGCCTCCTCCCGAGCCATAGTGGCCAAAGCCTTCCGGCACGGTTTTTACTGGCCGACCGCGCTCGCAGACGCAGAAGAACTGGTGAAGAAGTGTAACGGCTGCCAACGCTTCGCCAAGCAAAGGAACACGCCGGCTTCCGCCTTGAAGACCATCCCCATTACCCGGCCATTTGCCGTATGGGGCTTGGATATGGTGGGCCCATTCAAAACAGCCCGAGGCGGCATGACTCATCTCTTGGTGATGATTGACAAGTTCACTAAGTGGATCGAAGCCAAGCCAATCAAGAAGCTGGACGGCTCCACAGCCGTCACATTCCTCAAGGAAATAATCGTGAGATATGGCTACCCGCATAGCATCATCACCGACAATGGCAGCAACTTCGCCGAAGGCATTTTCAAACGCTATTGCGGGGAGATGGGGATCCGGATGGACCTATCATCCGTGGCGCACCCGGAGACCAACGGCCAAGTGGAGAAAGCCAATGGCTTGATCCTAGCCGGCATCCGGCCCCGGCTGGTGGAGCCGCTTGAGCGCTCAGCCGGCTGCTGGATTGAAGAGCTGCCCGACGTGCCGTGGAGCCTCGCGCACGACGCCAAACCGCTCGGCCGGGTTCACACCCTTCTTCCTCGTATACGGGGCCGAAGCCGTCCTCGCCGACCGATATCGAGCACGACGCGCCAAGGATCAAGCTCTACACGTAAGCCGAAGCCAAAGAAGCTCGCGAAGATGGAGTCGACCTGGTTGAAGAGGTCCGGCCGATGGCCGAGTCCAGTGTCAACCGTATATCAGCAAAGCCTCCGTCGCTACCACAGCCGGAAGGTTAAGACCTTAGTATTCCGAGAAGGAGACCTAGTACTCCGGCTGATCCAACGGACAGCCGGACAGCATAAACTAGCATCCCCATGGGAGGGTCCCTTCATCGTGAGCAAGGCAGTAGGCAATGATTCCTACTATCTCATAGATGCCCAAGAGGCTAAGAAAAACAAGCCGGACAAGGCTGACGAGGAGACTAAACGTCCCTGGAATGTCAGGTTACTCCGCCCATTTTACACATGAGAGCAGGAATGTATGTATCCCTTGTATCCCTTTTGTAAGCTATGAAAAGCATGCGCCAAGAGCGCCGTTTCCGACAAGTTTTTCGCGTACTTTACCTTGTTTCGCCAATTGGCTTGAACCCTCTCACGCGGTCGGCTCAGTAACGTGATCCGGTTTCCGACAGCCGGCTTCCGATCCAGCTACAGACCGCAACCCGGCTGTCCGGCCGGCGGGAGTAAGGCCTAGGGAGCCGGCACGCGAAAAACGACTAAGGGAAAGAGTAAAAGCGAGTTGACTTGCAAACTTTCATAAAGTGTCGGATTGCCGAATTCAGCTCGTTCGACCGAAGTACCGTCGGCCTCCTCGCCGGCCCGCTCTTGATCCGGCGACGGATCGCAAGTCGGACGTACGACCGGCAAGAGCACAGCCAAAGAGTGGGGCGGATAGAAAAAAAGCGAACAAGTCGAAAGAAAGCAAGCCAGCACACAAATGATTAACAAACACATTAAAGTGTGCCTTAATAAAAGGATAATTATATTGTCTTACATATGCACCCGGCATCCCGGGGATTTAATAAATTGTCTTGGCAAGAGCAACAATCAAAAGACAGGTAAACTAAGCGCCAGCTGGAGGAGCATCAGTGGAGCCGGCTGCCGGGTCATCCTCAGGCACGTCCTCTGCCTCCTCATCGTCCATGTACTCTCCATCGGACAGAGGAGGGTTCGGGTCCGCGACGAAGAGGGCCTTGTCGACGAACTCGGCGATAGCGCTGGCTCGGGCAAGGCGGGCGGCCTTGAGATCGGCTGGGAGCTTGTCCTCCACGCTGGCTCGCCGGAACTCAAGCTGCCCCGTGTCCACCTCGTTGTACCAAGAGAGGACGAAGGACAGCGCCATGTCGGCACCGGCGCGCGTGGCCGACTCCTTCCAGTCGAGGAAACGATCCGGCGCCCGCTCCATCGCAGCGACAAGGCCAGAGATATCTTGCGGCGCCGCCTCGTCAGGCCACAGCATGGGCACCAGCTCTTCGGCCGCCTTCCGAAGCTCCCAGCCGAGCTTGGTGATGGGCTCGACGCGGGCGGCCATGGACGCCAGGTGATCCTCCATGGAGAAATACTCCGAGCTGCCCTCGCCGCCGCCCGCCTCCGGACTCGCGCTCAACGCCAACGGCTGCCAAGGCCGCATCCTCGCGTCTCCGGGAAGGCCGCTGCGGGAAGAAGCATGTCGTAAACCACCAAAAGCCGAAATAAGCTGAAAAATGCAAATTTTCGAAGTCCTAAGTAAGATCGGCGGCAGCCGGCACGAGCCGACCGCCCCCAGCCCGAAGATGGAGATTCCGAAGCTCTAAAGTAAGACCGGCGGCAGCCGGCACGAACCGACCGCCTCCAGCCCGAAGATGGAGATTTCGAAGGAACAAAGCAAAGCCCGGCGGCAGCCGGCACGAACCGACGCCCCCAGCCCGAAGATGGAGAATAGCGAAAAAAGATAAGTTTCAGCTGCCGGCTACCAACCTAAGCCGGCAGCCGACAGCCGAAAGCCGGCAAAGGGAAGGAAACATAGAGGCACTCACCCGACAAGCCGCGATCAAGCGCGCCAATCCCCTCCGTCCAGCGCTTGGCGGTGGCCGTCGGCTCCGTGGACTTGGTGGTGACTTCCTCCCCGAAGCGCAAGCCGCTGCCTCTCCACCTCGTCCCGCCCGCTCGCTCAGCTCCGCCAGCTTCTCCTCCCCGTCCTTCTTAAGGGCAGCAAGCTCCTTAAGGTGGTTCTGCTCCAGCCGGCGCAGCCGCGTCAGCTCCTGATCAGCCAGCTTAAGCTTGCGGGCGGCGGATCGGCCCGCCTCCTCGCTCACGGCGCACTGGTCGCGAGCGGCTCGGAGATCCGACTCCAGCTGCGGGACCTTGGCGGCTTCAACTACAAGTCGGCCAGAAAGAAATGTCGGCCAACCAAGACTAGAAAGAAAACAAGACATCAAGTTGAAAGAAGCATAGAGCTTACCCTTGGCGGCTTCCAGCTCGCGGGCCAAGTCGGCCCGATCCAGCTTGGCCTTGTGGTAGTGGGTCACGGCGCGGTTGTACAGAGCGGTGCGCCGATCCGCCACAGCCTAAGGAAAAAGGGGAAAGTTAGTCAATCAAGCGAAACCCGTGCCGGCTCCAAGCAGCCGGCCCATGCCTCGGAGGGCTACCAGGATAATAATCAGATCAAAAACAGTCGAAGCTTACCTTGCTGGCTTCCTCCACCTTGGCGACGTCAGCCGCGGCCCCGGCTGCCATAGCCTTGAGGTTGGCCTGCAGGCCGGAGAAGAACATCTCCACCGACGCTTGGCCGGGATTCCCCTCCCGGCTGGTCACCTCGTAGGAGTCGGCGCGGAGCCACGCCCGCTCCATGGTGGCAGCCGAGCCGAGGCCGGAGTCGGAGGCGGACGGCACCTCGAAGAAGAAGTGCGCCCTTGGCCACGTGCAGGCCTTGCGGTGACGCCGTTGGGGTCCCCGTCCTCACCAGCGCGCGCGAGTCGGCGCCCTCCGTGCGCACCGGCTCGTCTCTTGCCGGCTCCTGTCGGACCGGCTCCTCCATCGTCGGCTGCGGTGGTGGCGTCGCTCCGGGCGCAGCAGATGGCCCAGCCGGCCCGGTCGCCTCCGGCGCCTGAGGTGCCTCCTCCGGACTTTCGTCCAGCACCACCACGCTCGGCCTAGCTCCGGCTCCGATCGTGGGCGGCGCAGCCCTCCCGGCTCCGGTTCCGGTCGCAGGCGGTGCGGAGCTGCCGGCTCCGGCTCCGGTCGCAGGCGGCATTCCCAGACCAGCCCCAGCAGCTGGGCCCAGAGGACGAGTCCGGCCTGGGAACATGTCGTCCAACGTCGCCTGGCGAGTCGGCTCAACCCGCGTGCCACGATCAGGCGCTGAGGCCAGCGGCACAGCGAAGGAAGGCGCCCCTGCGGCAGGCGGCGGCGGCGTAGATGCGCGCGAGGAAGGTTGCGGCGTCCGCTCCCTCTGCTGGCGGGGAAGCGGCGACACAACGCGCGGAGCCTGCCGGGAGCCGCCGCCCTGGGCAAACTTGATAGGGGCCCTAGCCGGATAAACAGAGAGATAATAAGTATAAAAGTAAGGAAAGAAAAGGAATCAAACAAGAAAAAGAGAGAAAGAACTCACCCGGCCTTCTCCGGGACCATCTTCGGCTGCAGCCGGCGCTGCTTCTTCGCCTTCGCCTCCAAGGCGGCGGTGGAGCCGGCTCGCTTCGTGCCCTTGGGCGCCGAAGTCGCCGTGGTGCTTGGCGGCCTCGTACGCAGAGGCACGGCGGGGATGAGCCCCGTGCCGGACGTCGCCGGCTCCACCTCCTCCTCCGCCGCTCCGGTGAAGGGGCGGATTGTGCTCCCCCGGCCGCCTAGATCAGGCGCCTGCGGCAGGTCGTCGTCGCCGGCATGCTCGCCGGCTTGGTCGGCCGGATCGACGAGATCCGGCGTCCACCTCTTCGTCGCCAGGTCGCCGTCCTCGGCGCTCTGGCGCTCAAAAAGCTAGAAAGACAGAAAAAACATGAACATATGACAACCCGGAAGTCGGCAGAAGAAAAAGGAAGTCGGCCTCGCAGCCGCAAGCCGGAAAATGGCAAAGACATAGGACTTACCCGCGCCGGCGGATGCTCCCCGTCGTGAGGCACCAGCCCGTAGCTCCAGCTCTCCGTGAGGTTCGCCTTGGTGATGTGGTTCACCCGGCTGGCCACCCGGGCCTTGTTGAGCGGCGCCTTGGACGTCCGGTTCGGATCGAACCGGCCGGACATGTGCCCGATCTTGTGGGAGCGCATCTGGAGCGGCAGCACCCGGCGCTCGGCGATGGTGCAGAGGAGATCCTCGGCAGTCAGCCCGCCATCAGTGGCTGTCGCCAGGAAGTCCCACAGCAGGTTCACCTCGGCGTTCGGATCCGTCGAGCGGGCGTTGTGGCTCCAGTTGATCCGGCCGACTGGAGGAGCCGGGTTGAACTCCGGCAGGTTGATCCGGTCGACGAGCGCCCCGTCGTTGCGCACGTAGAAGAATGACATCTGCCAATTCTTCACCGAGTCGACGGTGGGGATTTTGGGGAAAGGCGTACCGGGCCGGGTGTAGATCGAGGCGGCGCCACAGGCCCGCAGGCGGCCCTCGGTGGTCGGGGCCTTCAAGTAGAAGAGCCGGCTCCAGAAGTCGATGTCGGGCCACAGGCCGGCGTAGGCCTCCATGAACGCGACGAAGCAGCTCGAGGAGGACGCACGCGTTAGCCGGCAGGTGATGCGGCCGGAGACCGAAGTGGTCGAGGAACCGCCGGAAGAATGTTGATGCCGGCAGGCCCAGCCCGCGGTCGAGGTGCGCGCCGAAAACGACGCGCTCGCCGGGCTCCGGCTTGGGCTCCGTCTCCTTGCCATGCTCCCGCGTGATCACCGACCGCGGGATCCGCCGGAGGCGCACCAAGCGCTCGATGTCGTCCTCCCGCATGTAGGAGCCCCTCCAAGATCCGCTGGGGGACGCCATTGACGAGGTCGAAGAAGAAGAAGATGACCAGGAAAGGTGGAATGGCGAGGAAGAGCCTTGCGACCGCGGCGGCGACAGCGGCGGCTGAGGACGCTCCGTCGAGACGCGCGGCCCCGTGGCGCCGGATTGATGGAGCGGCGGCGGCGGAACGGTGGAGTTTCGGTCGCCGGAGTTCGCCAGCGGAAGACGTTCGCCGGAGCAGCAAAGAGCTTGGGCGCGCGGAGAGCGACGGAGGCAGGGGCGCGAGGAAGAAGAAGTGAGCAAGTGCCGCCTCGGTACCCTCCCCCGCGGCATTTATAGCCGACCGCGGCGGGCAAGTTGGCCTCCACGTGGCAATCGTGGGCCACGTCTCCGGATTTCCTGCGCCGTAACTCCTCCCACGATCGCTACGGTTATCAGAAACGGCCACACCACGTCGCCCACAACCGCACCGGATCCGGAGGGACATTGATGTGACCAGACGAACCGACGGCCAGGCCAGGCGTCAGACCAGTCAAGTCGGGCGCAGGACCCGAGGCGGCGGAGCCTCCGGCGCACAGCAAGCCGGAGCCGGACGAAAAAGTTCCACTCGAACCAAAACTCTTCAGCAAGGCGGAGGCGCCAACAAATCTTGCAAGAAAGCAAAAACTATACAAGTGTAAAAAGCTGCCGGCTAGAAGCAGCCGGCAAGAACGAGCCGGATGAGGGCGCAGCCGGCTGAATGGAAATCCTCAGTCGGCCCCTCCAAGTGCCGTCAAATATATTCAAGAAGCCAGGAAAACCTGCCTAGGTCCTTCTAAACGCAGGACCTTGCCAGCTTCGGGGGCTAATGTCGGGGGGAAGACCCCGGGTAGGGCAATGGACGCAGAGCAGCCGGCTGGCGACTGGCCGGCTCGCGGCAAAGGCCGGCTGAGGAGCAGCCGGCTGGCGCCGTGGCCGGCTGGTCCGGAAGTCGGCCGGCTCTAGGTCCTAGTCGGCCTAGCTACGGCCGCCAATGCCGTAGTTGGGCCGGCTTCTACAAGCCATATCCGACCGGGGGTCCGTACCTCGGACCGACTCGAGGCCGGCGAGTCTTGCACCGGAAGGAACCGGGTTGGTAATCCGGGTTCCCAAAGTCCACGCCGACTTCATCTTCCGTAAAGCGCGGGGCACCGTGGAGCAATAGTGCCACGCGCCGGACAGGCCATCATGGCTTACGACGCGCCGTACGTGCTACGCGTGGCTGACGGCGACAGGGACACCTCCTCTCCATATCGCTGACCTGGGCAGCCGGATGGGACAGGCCATGACGCCTCAACGGCTCCTGACGTCACCGCCTCGGGAAGGAGCGGAAGCCGAAGCCGGCCAAGCCGGCTTGTAGACTATAGGGTCTTATATGTAAAGTGCCGGTGCCTATATAAGCCGCACTACCCCTCCCGTGCAGGGGACGATCGAGCACTTATTGCTTTCACCTACCTACAGCGCTGCCCTGTGAGAGAGACCATCGTCTCCCTTAGCCTCTCAGGGCCAGCCGGATACAGCTCTAGGAGCACCATTGTACTGTGTGATCACCATATACACTCATAGCAGGAGTAGAGGTTTTACCTCCACAGGAGGGCCTCGAACCTGGGTACGTCGCCGTGTCGCTCGTGCCCATACCCGCTTCCGGATACCGCCGTGAGATCTCTCAGGAGCCCCTTCGATTAGCCACCCTATGGCATATGCCGTGACGATACCACGACACAATCTACTGCAATACTTGTTCTACTGTTTTTTGCAAACAATCATCATCCATACTATACATCTAATCCTTTGTTACAGCAAACCGGTGAGATTGACAACCTCATCGTTGTTGGGGCAAAGTACTTTGTTGTGTTGTGCGTTCCACGTTGGCGCCGATTCCCGGTGTTGCGCCGCACTACACTCGCCGCCATCAACCTTCAACGCTGCTTGGCTCCTATCGGTTCGATAAACCTTGGTTTCTTACCGAGGGAAACCAAGGTTTATCGAACCAAGCAGGGAGCCAAGAAGCACGTTGAAGGTTGATGGCGGCGAGATGTAGTGCGGCGCAACACTGGGATTCCGCGCCAACGTGGAACCCGCACAACACAACCAAAGTACTTTGCCCCAACGAAACAGCTGAGGTTGTCAATCTCACCGGCTTGCTGTAACAAAGGATTAGATGTATAGTGTGGATGATGATTGTTTGCGAAGAACAGTAGAACAAGTATTGCAGTAGATTGTATTCGATGTAAAAGAATGAACCGGGGTCCACAGTTCACTAGTGGTGTCTCTCCCATAAGATAAATAGCATGTTGGGTGAACAAATTACAGTTGGGCAATTGACAAATAGAGAGGGCATGACAATGCACATACATGATATGATGAGTATAGTGAGATTTAATTGGGCATTACGACAAAGTACATAGACCGCTATCCAGCATGAATCTATGCCTAAAAAGTCCACCTTTAGGTTATCATCCGAACCCCTTCCAGTATTAAGTTGCAAACAACAGACAATTGCATTAAGTATGGTGCGTAATGTAATCAATAACTACATCCTCGGACATAGCATCGATGTTTTATCCCTAGTGGCAACAGCACATCCACAACCTTAGAACTTTCGTCACATCGTCCTGCATTTAATGGAGGCATGAACCCACTATCGAGCATAAATACTCCCTCTTGGAGTTAAGAGTAAAAACTTGGCCGAGCCTCTACTAATAACGGAGAGCATGCAAGATCATAAACAACACATAGATATAAATTGATAATCAACATAACATAGTATTCTCTATCCATCGGATCCCAACAAACACAACATATAGCATTACAGATAGATGATCTTGATCATGTTAGGCAGCTCACAAGACCCGACAATGAAGCACAATGAGGAGAAGACGACCATCTAGCTACTGCTATGGACCCATAGTCCAGGGGTGAACTACTCACTCATCACTCCGGAGGCGACCATGGCGGTGAAGAGTCCTCCGGGAGATGATTCCCCTCTCCGGCAGGGTGCCGGAGGCGATCTCCCGAATCCCCCGAGATGGGATTGGCGGCGGCGTCTCTGGAAGGTTTTCCGTATCGTGGCTCTCGGTACTGGGGGTTTCGCGACGAAGACTATATGTAGGTGGAAGGGCAGGTCAGGGGGCGTCACGGGGGCCCCACACGCTAGGGCCGCGCGGGCCCCCCCTGGGCCGCGCCGCCCTAGTGTGGCGGCGCCCCGTGGCCCCACTTCGTCTCTCCTTCGGTCTTCTGGAAGCTTCGTGTGAAAATAGGCCCCTGTGCATTGATTTCGTCCAATTCCGAGAATATTTCCTTACTAGGATTTCTGAAACCAAAAACAGCAGAAAATAGCAACTGGCTCTTCGGCATCTCGTTAATAGGTTAGTGCCGTAAAATGCATAAATATGACATAAAGTATGCATAAAACATGTAGATATCATCAATAATGTGGCATGGAACATAAGAAATTGTCGATACGTCGGAGACGTATCAGCATCCCCAAGTTTAGTTTCTGCTCATCCCGAGCAGGTAAACGATAACAAAGATAATTTCTGGAGTGACATGCCATCATAACCTTGATCATACTATTGTAAGCATATGTAATGAATGCAGTGATCAAAACAATGGTAATGACATGAGTAAACAAATGAATCATATAGCAAAGACTTTTCATGAATAGTACTTTCAAGACAAACATCAATAAGTCTTGCATAAGAGTTAACTCATAAAGCAATAATTCAAAGTAAAGGCATTGAAGCAACACAAAGGAAGATTAAGTTTCAGCGGTTGCTTTCAACTTATAACATGTATATCTCATGGATAGTTGTCAATGCAAAGTAATATAGCAAGTACAATATGCAAGTATGTAGGAATCAATGCACAGTTCACACAAGTGTTTGCTTCTTGAGGTGGAGAGAGATAGGTGAACTGACTCAACATAAAAGTAAAAGAATGGCCCTTCGCAGAGGGAAGCATTGATTGCTATATTTGTGCTAGAGCATTGATTTTGAAAACAAGAAACAATTTTGTCAATGGTAGTAATAAAGCATATGTGTCATGTAAATTATATCCTACAAGTTGCAAGCCTCATGCATAGTATACTAATAGTGCCCGCACCTTGTCCTAATTAGCTTGGATTACCTGGATTATCATCGCAATACATATGTTTTAACCAAGTGTCACAAAGGGGTACCTCTATGCCGCCTGTACAAAGATCTAAGGAGAAAGCTCGCATCGGATTTCTCGCTATTGATTATTCTCAACTTAGACATCCATACCGGGACAACATAGACAACAGATAATGGACTCCTCTTTTATGCATAAGCATTCAACAATTATTAATTTTCTCATATGAGATTGAGGATATTTGTCCAAAACTGAAACTTCCACCATGGATCATGGCTTTAGTTAGCGGCCCAATGTTCTTCTCTAACATTATGAATGCTCTAACCATTCTAGCGGTAAATCTCCCTTACTTCGTACAAGACGGACATGCATAGCAACTCACATGATATTCAACAAAGAGTAGTTGACGGCGTCCCCAGGAACATGGTTATCGCACAACAAGCAACTTAATAAGAGATAAAGTGCATAAGTACATATTCAATACCACAATAGTTTTTAGGGTATTTGTCCCATCAGCTATATATTGTAAAGGTAGAGGATTAGAAATTTTAAAGGTAGCACTCAAGCAATTTACTTTGGAATGGCGGAGAAATACCATGTAGTAGGTAGGTATGGTGGACACAAATGGCATAGTGGTTGGCTCATGGATTTGGATGCATGAGAAGTAATCCCTCTCGATACAAGGCTTAGGCTAGCAAGGTTATTTGAAACAAACACAAGGATGAACCGGTGCAGCAAAACTCACATAAAAGACATATTGTAAACATTATAAGACTCTACACCGTCTTCCCTGTTGTTCAAACTCTTTACTAGAAATTATCTAGACCTTAGAGAGACCAATTATGCAAACCAAATTTAGCAAGCTCTATGTATTTCTTCATTAATAGGTGCAAAGTATATGATGCAAGAGCTTAAACATGAGCACAACAATTGCCAAGTATCACATTATCCAAGACATTTTACCAATTACTACATGTATCATTTTCCGATTCCAACCATATAACAATTTAACGAAGAAGATTCAACCTTCGCCATGAACACTATGAGTAAAGCCTAAGGATATATTTGTCCATATGCAACAGTGGAGCGTGTCTCTCTCCCACACAAAGAATGCTAGGATCCAACTTTATTCAAACAAAACAAAAACAAAAACAAACCGACGCTCCAAGCAAAGTACATAAGATGTGATGGAATAAAAATATAGTTTCACTAGAGAAACCTGATAATGTTGTCGATGAAGAAGGGGATGCCTTGGGCATCCCCAAGCTTAGACGCTTGAGTCTTCTTGAAATATGCAGGGGTGAACCACCGGGGCATCCCCAATCTTAGAGCTTTCACTCTCCTTGGTCATATTGTATCATCTCCCTCTCTTGATCCTTGAAAACTTCCTCCACACCAAACTCAAAACAACTCATTAGAGGGTTAGTGCAAAATCAAAATTTACATGTTCAGAGGTGACATAATCATTCTTAACACTTCTGGACATTGCACAAAGCTACTGAAAGTCAATGGAATCGAAAAATGCATCAAGCATAGCAACACAGGCAATGCGAAATAAAAGGCAGAATCTGTCAAAAAAGAACAGTTCGTAAATACGAATTTTATTGAGGCACCAGACTTGCTCAAATGAAAATGCTCAAATTAAATGAAAGTTGCGTACATATCTGAGGATCACTCACGTAAATTGGCATAATTTTCTGAGTTACCTACAGAGAATTAGGCCCAGATTCGTAACAGCAAAGAAATCTGTGCAGTAATCCAAATCTAGTATGAACCATACTATCAACGACTTTACTTGGCACAACAATGCACAAAACTTAGATAAGGAGAGGTTGCTACAGTAGTAAAAACTTCCAAGACTCGAATATAAAATAAAGGTACTGTAGTAAAAACATGGGTTGTCTCCCATAAGCGCTTTTCTTTAACGCCTTTCAGCTAGGCGCAGAAAGTGTGTATCAAGTGTTATCAAGAGGTGATGCATTAACATTACCTTCGGCTTTACACTTACCCTTCTTGTTATTTTTCTTACTCTTTGATTTAGGGAATACATGTCTACCCCCGGTGTAGAGGTGAATTTTAGGGTGCCTTCTCCCACATCTATGACTGCTCCCAATAGTTTCAGCAGAGATCTTCCGAGTGTGATTTGTCCTGTTCCTGCACATTCAATAACAAGATAATCAATGGATATTGTCCTTCCAAGAATGGTTGTATGCACACCCGCAGCTATTCCCTTAGGAATTATAACAGAGTTATCAATAAGAGTTATTCCTTCTCCCCCTTCAACGAATCCCCAAAGTGCCAAAGATTCATGAATACTCTTAGGCATAAGGCAAAATTCAGACATAATATCACAATTGGCATGAAGAGTTTGATCACCGATAACAACTTTAATAGTAGGATCCCATAATGAAGGTTCAGAGTTCACTAAAACTTGATCAAGACGGTTACGAACATAGCGATAATTGTCGTTCAAGCGAGATGCACTTGTCTCAAGAGTGTTTAATCTATTATAAATGCTAATAAGGGCTGAATCAAAGTTATTAGCTGAATCATGTGATGCAACCAACTTCTTTATGGCATTAAAAGCTTGATCCCCATTGCAATGAAGGAAATCTTCTCCCACTAAAGCATCCAAGGCATATCTATAGCGAATCATAAGACCAAAATAAAAGTTACTAAGAAGCAAACTTAGAGTCATTTGAGGTTCAGCTTTACGATAAGAATCAAAAATTCTGGACCAAGCATCTTTAAAACTCTCCTCATTCCCTTGTTTAAAAGTGAAGACTAATTCCTCAGGTGAAGAAGTAACACGTGCAGAACTAGACATGGTAACAAAAGTAAAATGCAAGTAACTAATTTTTTTTTGTGTTTTTAATATAGAGTATGCAAACAAGACAGTAAATAAAGTAAAGCTAGCAACTAATTTTTTTGTATTTTGATATAATGCAGCAAACAAAGTAGTAAATAAAATAAAGCAAGACAAAAACAAAGTAAAGAGATTGGAAGTGGAGACTCCCCTTGCAGCGTGTCTTGATCTCCCCGGCAACGGCGCCAGAAAATCTGCTTGCTGGCGTGTAGTTGACGAGGGAGGAAATGGTGTAGCTTTCCTTCGTTCCTCGGCAACGGCGCCAGAAAATCTGCTTGATACGCGTACAGCACGCGTCCGTTGGGAACCCCAAGAGGAAGGTGTGATGCGTACAGCGGCAAGTTTTCCCTCAGTAAGAAACCAAGGTTTATCGAACCAAGAGGAGCCAAGAAGCACGTTGAAGGTTGATGGTGGCGAGATGTAGTGCGGCGCAACACCAGGGATTCCGGCGCCAACGTGGAACCTGCACAACACAACCAAAGTACTTTGCCCCAACGACACAGTGAGGTTGTCAATCTCACCGGCTTGCTGTAACAAAGGATTAGATGTATAGTGTGGATGATGATTGTTTGCGAAGAACAGTAGAACAAGTATTGCAGTAGATTGTATTCGATGTAAAAGAATGGACCGGGGTCCACAGTTCACTAGTGGTGTCTCTCCCATAAGATAAATAGCATGTTGGGTGAACAAATTACAGTTGGGTAATTGACAAATAGAGAGGGCATGACAATGCACATACATGATATGATGAGTATAGTGAGATTTAATTGGGCATTATGACAAAGTACATAGACCGCTATCCAGCATGCATCTATGCCTAAAAAGTCCACCTTCAGGTTATCATCCGAACCCCTTCCAGTATTAAGTTGCAAACAACAGACAATTGCATTAAGTATGATGCGTAGTGTAATCAACAACTACATCCTCGGACATAGCATCGATGTTTTATCCCTAGTGGCAACAGCACATCCACAACCTTAGAACTTTCTCGTCATCGTCCCGCATTTAATGGAGGCATGAACCCACTATCGAGCATAAATACTCCCTCTTGGAGTTAAGAGTAAAAACTTGGCCGAGCCTCTACTAATAACGGAGAGCATGCAAGATCATAAACAACACATAGATATAAATTGATAATCAACATAACATAGTATTCTCTATCCATCGGATCCCAACAAACACAACATATAGCATTACAGATAGATGATCTTGATCATGTTAGGCAGCTCACAAGAGCCGACAACGAAGCACAATGAGGAGAAGACGACCATCTAGCTACTGCTATGGACCCATAGTCCAGGGGTGAACTACTCACTCATCACTCCGGAGGCGACCATGGCGGTGAAGAGTCCTCCGGGAGATGATTCCCCTCTCCGGCAGGGTGCCGGAGGCGATCTCCCGAATCCCCCGAGATGGGATTGGCGGCGGCGGCGTCTCCGGGAAGGTTTTCCGTATCGTGGCTCTCGGCACCGGGGGTTTCGCGATGAAGATTATATGTAGGCGGAAGGGCAGGTCGGGGCGTCACGGGGCCCCACACGCTAGGGCCGCGCGGGCCCCCCGGGCCGCGCCGCCCTAGTGTGGCGGCGCCCGTGGCCCCACTTCGTCTCTCCTTCGGTCTTCTCGGAAGCTTCGTGTGAAAATAGGCCCCCGGGCGTTGATTTCGTCCAATTCCGAGAATATTTCCTTACTAGGATTTCGAAACCAAAAACAGCAGTAAAACAAGAACCGGCTCTTCGGCATCTCGTTAATAGGTTAGTGCCGGAAAATGCATAAATATGACATAAAGTATGCATAAAACATGTAGATATCATCAATAATGTGGCATGGAACATAAGAAATTATCGATACGTCGGAGACGTATCAGGGTTCCCAACGGACGCGTGCTGTACGCGTATCATGAAGCCAATGTCTTGCCCTGACCAATTAAGGTACTCAACCGTTGGTGGAGGCATTTTCTCTCCCATGAACACCTGTCGCGAGATTACTTTCTGAGCTCTATTGGATGGCCTGCCTTTCTGAATCATCGAGACCGCTCCGTTGGAATTGGGATCAACGTAAGGTGGTGGTGCAGGTGCTGCCGCTATTCTGAGCTGGTGTCGATTTTTGTCCGTAATTGCGGGAGGAGGTGGCAAGTGGACCTCACTCCTGGGCCCTTGACGGTTTCTATGTGTTGCCTGGGCATTGGCGTGCCCTGCCCACCTTAACATTGCCTGAAAATTTCGACAATCCTTTTGCAAGTGTCCTGACTGCCTTTTTCCGTTGTTGTCGAGATAAAAATGCATCTGACACGGCCCGTTCATCATCTCCTCGGGGGACACGAAAGGTCTCTGGAACCTTGGCCCAGTATTTTGCCTGTTGTTTCGGGAGTCATCTCTATTGTCGCCTCGCTGCTCATTGCTCCTTTGATAGTCATCTCTATTGCTTCCTCCGGCGCTTGCTCGGAAGCCAGCCGAAATTTGTCCAGGAGCATCATAGCTCGAGTACTGCCGAGGAAATCGTCACCTATTTTGATAATTTCGACCGCGGTCCTCCTCTGGTGACCTATGCCATTTGTTGTGAACAGCATCTTCTCCATCTGCCCATCTGTTTGCTATCTCCATTAGTGCGGATACTGTCTTTGGGTTAGTTCTCCCCAAATCCTCGACAAAATCTCCCCGCCTGATTCCTGCGACAAACGCATCTATCGCTCTCTCGTCAGACATATTCTCTGTCGAGTTTTTAATGATATTCCACCTTTGGATGTACTTTCTCATTGACTCGTCTAGCTTTTGTCGACACGCCCTCAGTTCCTCTAATGATGCATGTTTTTTGCAAGTGGACCGGAAATTCTTGACGAACACATCCTCGAAGCTATCGCAGCTGTCGATAAATCCTGGAGGAAGCTTCTTTATTCAAGATCGTGCAGCTCCACTCAAATGTACCTGGATGCTCTGCATAGCTGTTGCTCTGGTTCCTCATGTTAGCTTCTCCGTCTCGAGGTAATCAACTAGCCAATCCTCTGGATCTTGCAGGCCGTCGAATTTTTTTAAAGTTATCAGGAAATTTGAACCCCGAAGGAACTCGAGTTTTTCGGACCCTCCTTGTGAAGCACGGCAACCCACACATATCCTCATCATGTAGTTCTGGGAGTGCCGATGTTCCCTTCTATTTTGTCGTGCTCTGTCCACCCTTGCTTGCACTGCTGTGTCTCTTGCCCCACTTGTTCTCTCGGGAACTGGTGCTGCTGCCGCAGGCCGTGGACTATTTTTCCTTGATGTTCCTTCAGGAGTTGTTGCTGCAAACGCCGTTCCCATGGCCCCGACTCCTGCCATCGCCATGTTGTACAATGCCTCTCTTGGATCTCCGGGGGGTGGCCTGGATGCAAGGATAAATGCCTGTGTCGCCATATACCCAGCTTCTGGTGTCTTAGGGATAATGTTTCCTCTCGTGTCTATCGACATAAAAGACATGTCGAGGTTTTGAACCAAGTGCTCTCTTTCTCCCTCAGGTATGTTTTGCAGCCTTGATCTTGCTCTGTTCCGAGCTTCCCCGTGGCTATCTCCCGAAGTTCCCGAATGTCGACTTAACTCCGCCCTTCGCTCGCTTGATGCGGAGGCCGCTTCCCGCCTTCTATCCAACTCGATTTTTTGCTTCTCGAGCTCCCGCCCGGTACGTGCGAGCCTATATCGGTATGCTTGTAACTCCTCGAGTGTCGCCGTTACAGCTCATTGGCTCCGTACCATTAATAGCTCTTGCGACTCGATCCCACACTTCTTGTGGAAATCGCACCATCTCTCGTGTCCCTGGTCCGATATATTTTGTCCCTAGACCTCTCGTGAGATCTCGCAGGATCGACATATGGATTCCCCGCTCGTCGAAGTTCTCCGATGTCTCCTCTTGTGGGCGACTCGGATCTCCAATTGCATAGATCTGATGATATTTTGGATACTGAACCATGTTGGGTTTGGTGACACCATCATAGAGATTGGTGAAGACCTTGCCAATGGTAGTGGATCTGTCGATGAAGTTGAAGATGTCGAAGCTATTCGAGTCATCGCTTATATCTGAGTCCGCAGACGACTCGAAGGACATGTCGCTGAAGATCTTGGCGAGCTTTTCGCTTGCCCTGGTGCTGATGAAGCGTGGCGATGAAGTCTCCTCTTCGCCTGACTCGATTGATGATGTTGAGTTTGAAAAATCGGAATCGACCGCCGATAATCCTGACGAGATCGGAATTTCGAGACGATACGCTCCCTCCTTCTTGATGCGAAAGTGGAACCTTCCGAACGTCATCTCCATAGGCTCCTCCATATACGCATATGCATCCAAACGGGGGGGCAGGTGAGGAACAAAATCGACAGGACCAGTTGCAATCTGTTTACCTCGATCCATCGCGTTGCTTGCTGTTGACGAAGTCGACAATCTTGAACGTGCCATCGAGATCAGATCCTTGACTCCTCTAATTCCCACAGACGGCGCCAATTGACAAGGGATTAACTTGTCAATGCCTACAGGTTGTAGACTAGGGTTTTAGTTAGAAGTAGAGGGCAAGTAGATCTCGAAGGTTTCAGCCGAAAAGTACTCGACGATATGAAAACTAGGGTTTGTGAGACAATGAATCGATGCTTTCTTTGTCCCTCGACTCCCCCTTATATAGGAGGTGGAGCCGAGAGATTCGTGATGTACAAGTTACAAAGTCCGGGAAGGTTTCTAACTCCTCCCGTAATATTACAAGTGTTCTCTCCTAATACAATTCTAGCTTTCCTTAACTAGCAAGTTGGGCTTCAGAATTCTTCTTATCCTTCGGGTCGTGGGCCTTCAATAAACCCCGGGTACCATCTTTGGCAGGCCCATTGGGGATGCCTATGTCAACTAGCATCAGAGTTCTATAAAACATGGTAAATATTTGTCAAGTTTCATTCAATTAGGAGCGGAGCCCAAATTAAGTGCAGCCATAAATATGAGCAAGTGCACCCCTTATGATGGGTCCTAGAGCCATTTTCATGAGAAAGTATAGGAATCATTAAGACATAAATATTCCATCATAGCAATAAGATCATTGGTCCCTCACATAAACCCCTCTAATGCAACTCATAGTATTGGAAAACGGTTTTTCTGCCAGTCTGTCCCTTCCAACACACATTCATTACATTAAAGTGAAGACCTATGAGCCCATAATCCAGTCGACATTCACATAAAACCATCATAGACCAACATAAAAGATAGAAAACTTAACCAAATACTAATTGCACATCATATAGAATCATAGCCAGACCATCCTATGCCCTCAGGAACATGGGGAACTACTAACAAGTGTCAAACATGATATGGAGCAGAGACATAATGATTACAACACAATCTGGATATATAATATCTCCACTAAATAAAGATAAAGTGCCAATCACAAACATGCAACTAGCCTCAAAACGATATTCGGGGTTCAATTCAACACAAACTATGAGGGGGATGAAGTCGATCTCGTAGATGGAGATGGTGGTGATGCTGATGCTGATGGAGATGTTGATGGTGATGTCTCCCCCAAGCCAAGGAGTGGTGATGATGATGTCGTCAATTTCCCCTTCACCGGAGGCACCGGTGCGGTAGGATCTCACCTCTCCCGGAGTAGAGAGGACTATCGCCTCCGCCGCCGCCTCAATAAATCTCAGGAAAAATATGGCTTATGTTTTTAGGCAAAACGGAGGCTCTAGTATATAAGGGGGCCCAAGACGATGTTCGAGGGTGAAACGACCTCGTGTGGCATGCGCAGCCAGGTAGGGCGCGCCACATGGTCTCGTTTCTCCCTCAGGGCTCCCCTCGCGTGCTTCTTTCGCTCACGGTCCTTCTCCTGGTGAAAAACTGATCAGTTATTTTTGCATCGATTTTTAGGTGTCCAGAAAGCCCCAAAACAATAAAAAACGAAAAAGGAGGTTTTCTGCCTCGCATGAATTAAATGCCAATGAGGGGGACTTTGTAGGAAAGTCCCGGAAATCAATTAAAAATGCATAAATAACGGTGTATGGTGACATATATCAATGTAAACTAAACATATATGTAGCAATAATGATGATGTAAAATGCACGTATCAACAAAGCAAAAATATGGCTTTGTTAGGTTTTCCTTATACTGATATCAAGATGGTTGTTGGGAGACGACTTATATGATAGATAGCCTCACTATCAAGTGGATTTTTCGGTTCGGTTACTTGATTACATCATCTTAGGGAGCTCAATCATTTCATACTTTTCAGCCCCTTACTATTGTTTCTTATTGGCTTTTCTATGTGTGAGGTTCATGAGGTTGTTTCTAGCATTTCAACAAGCCCGAGTTATATGAAAAAGGAATTCATCTACTTCTTCAATTGAGTTTTCGAGTTTGGAGGTTGTACCGGTTTGTCAACACCCGGATTTTTAAGTCCAGATGCCTGTTATGCCATACATCGCAATCCCAGGAATATTGTTGTTGCGAGACATAACAGTTGAATATCATAAGTCATCATTCATTACATACCATAGTCGTCTTACAAAATAGAGATCACATGATCCATAGTACACAAATAGTTGATCTATTGATCAACATACACCAAGTTCATAGTTTCATAGCGGAAGCGTAAAGTAGAAGGGACTCGCTAGTCCACATGCCAACGTCTGACGTCAGAAGATTCCCTAGTTGCCGTGGACATCCGGGTTGCCGTCATCTTGATAGTTCTGCTCCTCTTCATAGTCTGGCCATTTGAATAGCCAGGGACACAGCCGTGAGTACTTTAAAGTACTCGCAAACTAATACTGATGTAAGTGCTAATAATTCTAGTAAGGGGTGCTAAGCTCTAGCTTATTTTGCATAAAGCCAATTCTAGTTCACAAACATTTTTGTAAACAACTCTTCATGTGCTAACTAACTCAAGTGGGAACATTAGTGTCATTCCCACAACTCTGTTATGATTCAAAGTCAATGTCACCTTTTTAGTTCAAATCCACAAGTCACCCTTCACCATTCATAGTTTTTGAAAAGTTCTGATGACGGAACAGTATGGCCTTTCCAACTGTCCATAACCGAGGACGCGGCTATTCGAATAGGTTTAACTCTGCAGAGGTTGTACACTTGTGCCACAACAATTGCAATAGCTCGTCGGGGTAATCGGCCCTGATTTATCGTACGCAGTACGCGAACTACCAATCCTAACCTTTCATTTACATACCCTAGTATAGGCACCTCTCCCTATGAGCTTGGCCTCCCAGTGAAGACAGACGGTCAGCCTGGGAACTGCACAGGGCTTGGGCCGGACATTCACCTCATTTCGCATCATATCATATCATTTCTGTTGTGGTAGAGGCAGCTTTCGGCATAACCCCGATGACGCTTGTTTAGAGGGAACCCATACTAAGACACACAAACTTCCGGTTAAGCCCTACCCAGATTCAGGTATTGTGGGGGTACTTGTAAAATTGGAATGGTATCGCATCCGAACCAACATCATTGTTTTATCAAAAATCACCATCTTCTCTTGTTCATATTCACCTTCAAAAATCATTCAATGGAATGCATCTTCCTTCCAAGGTTTCAAAAATCCTTCAAAATCTCTCAATAGAATGACTCATCATTCCAAGGTTTTCAAAGTCATTTCAATTCCCAAGTTCCCAATTGGAGTAGTCACTTTCAAATTAGCACTAGCATCTATATATGAGGGGTGCGAAGTATTTTGCTTTGCTTCTAGGCTAACTTTGATACTCTTGTACTAATCCAATACTAACCAAGTGAATCATGAATCAAAAAGTACTTTGATAAAACAAAAGTAAATAAAGCTTGTAAAGTAAAACTGGGAAATAGGATCATAAACATAAAGTAAATAAGGTAATGCCTTGCTCATAGTGAGCTTTGTACTTTGCAAGAGTATTATCTTGCATTGGGGTTAACTTGCAAAAGTCTAGCTTGCGTTGGTGTTAGCTTGCAAGAATATCAGCTTGCAACCATATAACTTGCAAAAGTCTAGCTTGTATTGGTAATAGCTTGCTGACTTTACTACTCTAGTAAACTTCTTTACTTTGACCAAAGTTAGCTATAAAAGTAACTCATTTAGAAAGCAAGTAAAAACTTGTAAAGTAAGAACTTGGGATGGGTTCATATACGAAAAGGTAAGAAACATGGTGCCTTGCCCCAAGGGGCTTTGCACTTTGCAAGAATATTAGCTTGCATTGGTATTGGCTTGCCTTGGTTGAAGTGAGGGTCCAAGTTCTCTTCTCCTTCCTCTTTGTAGAAGTCCTCCTCCTCCTGATAGTCTCCGGTACTAGCATCTAAAATACGAATACGGGGTACACAATCATCATACCAAACTTACATACTAAACTAAGCACACACAAGCTTTACACAACTTAAACTAGCATCACACACTACTATTCAGTGGGTGAAGGTGTTCCTCTTATTTAAGAAAAATAATTTCCTCTCATACTAACTTAGGTGTTACTTTCAAATACTTAGGGAAATAATTTCCTCTCATTATCTTATTAAGATTTAATTTCTCTTATGAACAAAATATGACCTAGGTTGACTAAAGTCAACCTCTTCATACTTATCATCTGAGAAAATGATTTAAATGAGGTTCCACACCTCATACAATTTTATACTAACATGGTAGTGATTTAATGTCACCCAGTACTCAACATGAGATTATATAGACCATGGTCACTACCTCATGTTGAATTACTTGAGACTAAGATTTAGATGAGAGGGAAACCTCTCATATGCTTTAACACATAGTTGTAACTAGGTTAACAACTACCATTGAGGTGATTTAACAACATCAACAATTCATTGGCTATTCTAACATTACTTGTTTTTACACCAATTATTCTATTCACCCCAAATACTACAATTAGGGTGCATTGGTTGTGTTGCTTTGAGGAAAATAATCTCCTCTCCTTATATATGTAAAAGATAGTTTCCATCTAGTGTTTGAGAAATACTTCTCTCATTGAAATCTTCTTAATATTTAAATTTCTCAAACAATCATCCATGAAATCATGTTGACTCAAGTCAACCATTCATCATCATTTGAGAAATTGATTTAAATGAGGTAGAGTACCTCATACCATCTAATAACACTACAAATGATTTAAATCTCTAAATAATTCATATAAATGAGTTTGGCTAGGGGTCCAAACATCATTTGAATTCATTTGAGACAAAATTTAAATGAAGTATAAGACTTCATAAGAATTACTTAATAGTTTTGGACAATATCAACTAGTTAAACTAGCCATATTATCCACTACTTAAACTAGGGCATGATCATGTAAAGTGACCACACCATTTTCTTGCATAAACAATTAGTGTAAGTCAAATGTGAGCTATTGGAGTTGGAATTGACTCAATATCTATTTTGGTTGATTTTTAAGAATTATTCTAAGGCAGAAAAGTCCCTGTCTTGTTTATTTTTCTACATTAATTCTACAAATAATTTTGAGATGGGACCAGTGGCATTTGATATATAATTTCACTAGCTTTTCAAATATAAAAAATTCATCAATTTTGGTTCAGTAGATTTGAAACTATTGACTTTCAAAGTGGAGGCAGGATTGAAATTATTTGAGAATGTTTAAATCCAATTTGAATTAGCTGGGCTGGCGGGAAAGCAAAAATGGGCTGAAACGAGGGGAGATGGACTGGGCTGGCCCAGTAACGCTTCGGTGCGCCACGGGCCAACCGACAGAGGGGGGTCCACATGTCATTGGGTTTTAAAACCCGAATCGGTACGGGGGAGTGGCAGCCGTTGGATTACAACGCGATCGTGCGGCGCACGATCGTCGTCTCCTCCGACGAGAGGGCTTACTGGCGCGGCGAGGCACAGGGGTCGACGGCGAGCTGGGGCTCCGGCGACGGTCGGCGATGATGCAGGGTGGTGTTGTCGATGGTGTTGAAGCTCCTGGTAGCAGTGGCGGGGCGCGGGGAAGCGGGAATCCACGACGTCGAGGTACTGGCTCCGGCGGAGGGGATCTTGCGATTGGAGCTACTCCGGCGATGTAGTATGAAATTGAGGGGTGGAGAATGGTCAGAGAGAGGAGGGAGGTCGATTGGTGTGAGAAATGGAGGCGGGATCGTCCTCCTTTTATAGGGGCGAGTTGGCCGTGAGGGGTGCGGCAAGGGTGACAGAAGAGCGGCGGCTCCGGCGAGGGAAGGGGGTCGGCGAGGTAGGCGCTAGCTAGGTGAGGTCGAGGCGGTGCTAGGGCGCTTGCTAGCTAGGTGGGGGACGGTCTGGTGGCGACGCATTGCGTCCCGGTCTGCGGCGGCGTTCGCGGGAAAACGGCGACGGTGTCGTCGACGACAGGCGGCGCGAGGACACGGGACCGTGTCAGGCGGGTTCTGGTTACGGCGGCGATGCTCAGGGTGCAGAGAGGGGGTCCAGGGGTGGCGCAGAACGTCGGGGCGACGGGTGGCCGTGGCGCGCGCCGGCAGACACGCTTCGGCGCGTCCATGCCGTTCCTGTCGCGCCATGACGTTGCGGGCGTGTGCTGGCCTGGGCGTTGTGGTCCACCTTTCAATAAATGGAGGGCACCGGCGTGTTCAGGGGATCAAGGAGGGTCAGAGAGACACGATGGCTAGGGCTAGAGGTGAGAGGAGAGGGGGGTGGTGTCCATGGTGACCATGGCCGGCATGGCCATGGCATGCATGCTTGGCTAGCTCCTTAGGGTTGCTGTGGTGGAGTGATGAAGAGAGGGGACAAGGGGACAGGGTGGAGAGGTTTGGGGCAGGGTAGGGTTAGCTAGGACACTATTTCAAATAGTGTCAAATAGTTCCCTATTTGCATTTCGCAAATTTTGTCCAAATTTGGTTTGATTCAAAAGGTTGACCAATTTGAAAAGGGTGGGTTTGGTTTGGTTCTAAATGACCAAAGGCAAAGAGAGGTGGTGGTGGAATTTAGAAAATCAAAATATTGCAAAGCTCACTAAGTGGGAGATTGTTCCACTTAATTAAAAGTTGCAACTTTGCATGAGCCTAGCAAATGATCAAAAATGATTTTGGCCAGGGGGTCTTTACAAAAAGTGTTCACCTTGATGTTGACTTTGAAATGGTGCAAAGAGTTAGCAAGAGTTAGTTTGAGAAAATTGAATGGCAAGGGCTCAAAGTAGTGATCAGGCTAAAATTGGCAGATTTGACCAATATCACATGTGATCCCCAAATTGAGTTGAATTTGGTTTGAATTAGGTTTCTTGGATTCCAAAAGTTGTAATAACTGTTTAGTAACATATTACAACTAATGGTGAAGGCCAAAATGGTCTAGGGTCAAGATTTATAAAAATGGCATAAGCCATAGGTGAGGGTTTTGTGATTTTCTCCCTTTTATTCTTTTATTTCTCTTTCCTTCATTTTGACAAGAGTGAGGTTTATTTGGTGTTAGATTGAGTTGGGAAAAAGGTTCCAACCATTTTGAGACAAGGTTGGTGCCTAGGTCAAGGTTTGATAAATTGGCCCTATGTGTATGTGAGTGAAAATGGAATTATCTCACTATTTGATTTCTCTCCCTTTGGTTTGACTTTTCTTGACTCCAATGTGATTCTTATTAGTTTAGAAACAATTTCAAACCCTTGAAACCATTCCAAAAGGTCTTGCTCAAAGATTTGTAAAATTGGCCATAATGCATGAGAGGTGACAGGTCAATTTTTCTTATTCTTGTAAGGTGCTCCCCTTGCTTTACTTGAGCAAGTTTGAGGTTCAATTTAGTATTAGATTAGGTTCAAAGATGGTTTCACACCATTTGGTTAGGGTAGAAGTGCATAGGACAAGAATTGGTGAAAATGGCTATGTGTCACATATGCCTCTATGCATATGTGGCATTTGATTTTTAATTTGACTAGGCTTGACCCAATTGAGGTTGTTGAGAGTTGAAATGGTATATAGGAGTGATCCAACCATTCCATTACAAGTCTTAGGGTCAAGATCCTCAATTTCACAAATTTGATATTTTGCTCTCATATGCCTCTATGGCATTATTACTTTCTTTTTACACTCTTTCGTTTCATCTTGGATTGGGTTGGAGAAGTACTAGCCAAGGTTTAAGAAGGTTTTCCAATCTTCTAAATAAAGTAGAAAGGCCTAGGGTTAAGTTTTACAAAATAGCCATAGGCACATATGCCTCTTTCTTAAATAAGATTTTTCCCTTTTTTTGTTATTTCTCAAGGATCGATGACAAGAGGGATGTGGTTTAGGGTTTAATAAGTTTTGCAATGATTCACCACCATTTAGCAAAATAAGAAAAGGTAGGGTTCAAGATTTACATATTAAGGCTATAGGCCCACATATGGCTTTTCCTTTATTTTAGGTTTCTCAAAATAGATCCCAATGATTTTTGGGAAGGTTAGGGTTTAGGGTTTTTCTTATTTGATTTCTTTCTCTTTTGATTTCATTGGGTTTGTGATCTTCCCTTGATCACTTTAGGGTTTTAGGGTTTATCACATAAGCATAATAACACTCATCAGGGCAATAGCACAAGTAATATGTATGAGCACTAAGCATAGCACTCTATTTAAGAAAAGTTTTTGTTGGTTCTCATTTTTGGAAAAAGGAAATTCATTTTCTCTTTATTTTAAATTTTGGGGTGTTACACGGTTCCTCGTTTTGGGAGGTTCCACACCTTTCCACATTTGGTATTTAATCTCTTGCTCTTTATTGTCTACTATATCCTCAATTATATAGAGCTTGCTCTTAGCTTTTGAAAAATCCCAAGTTTCCTAAAATCTAAGTCCGGATGCAAAAAAATACCGTGTTTTACGTAAGGGCAATTTAATTTTCTGCCGGTACCCAGCCCAGAACATGTTCATGTTCCAGATGTGGTATCGGGCAGCCTAGAAAGTGTCAACGGTCATTTTTCTTGAAGAGTATAAAAGGGGTCTTCTTACCTAATGTTTCTAGGATTCTTGAGCACGTTTTGTTGTCTCCATTGTTGATTCTCTTGAGATTGATTCCACTCCCTTCCCTCCTATCATTCTTTCATATTTTTGAGGGATTTGGAAGATAACATCTAAATTTGCAATCTTCACCAAACAAATCCTCCTCTAAATGAGGGGAACTCTTGAGATCTAGATCTTGGAGTCATTGGTTGACCTCCACCATTGTTCTTCCTCTCTAATTCCTCCATAGCATTTGTTGCTTTGGTGGGATTTGAGAGAGAAGGATTCAAGCATTTCTTCTTTGGTCTTCTTTCTTTGTATCCTTGCATAGTGTTGAGCTCTCCATTACAAAAAAAATGAGTGAGATATCGTGAGCTTGTTACTCCTGGGGTTGACCTCCTAGTTGGCTTGGCGGTTGTAGCTACGGTGATCTCTTCATGGAATTTTGTGAAGAGGACAGAACTTCTCCTTCGTGGAGGTTGTGAAGTGGTTGTGGAACTTACCATCTACGGAGTGGAGGAAAAACTAGCCATAAGGAAATAGTCTTTGTCTTTTGTGGAATTATCTTAGAGAAGAAGGTGAGCCCTCGTGGCATTCTGGAGACCTTCGTGGTAACCCGCATCTCTCCACAATGACGTACCTCACTTTGTGTGAGGGAGCACGGGAATACATCTTCATGTCCGCCTGTCTTGATTATCTCTATACCTGAATTTACTTTCCTTGTGATAGCCATCGAGTATGAAGTACTTATATCTTGCACATACATATCTGATATGTATGTTTATCTTATGTCTATCTTGCTTAGCTCTAGTTGTTGTTGCACTTAGTTGATCCTAGCTTATTTACGTTTTGTGCTTGTAAAATAAATATTAGTTTAATTCCGTATTCATACAAGAAAAATCCGTAATCATATTTAAAACACATATTCAACCCCTCTAAGTGATACCTCGTTCTTTCATCATGTGAAATAGAATCTTAGTTAGGTGCTTATGAATGATCCATCCAATAGCAAGTTTCAATAAAGATTTCTAGGTTTGGTGAGTGAGAGATTAAGAAGAACTTTTCATACATGAAAGAAGAAATGCAGCGACCTAGGGTTCCACCCTAGCCGCCGCTTCCATCTGCACCGTTTCTGTCATCTCTCGCCGAGAAGACCCTGCCTCCTCTGTTTGTCGCACTTGCGATAGGAGGGGTGGGGACTTCGGACCTACGCTCGGCATTCTAGTTAGTTAAAAGTTAGAGATTGGCCAAGTAGCATCGACGCTATGGTGGTTATATATGACGGTGCTATGAAAAACAAGAAAAAGGTATACCCACCTCCACGTCCACCTTGTCGGTGGCGATCTCGCCAGTGGCATTGAGGACGGTGGAGGAGCTTGCTACTCCCATGGAGTGGTGAATATATTTCAGTACATGCATGTTAGATTTTTTTGTAAAAAGATTGGATCAATTCAAAGGGTTCAATGGTGACGATTTTAGCTTTGCGACGCTAGTTCTTAGGAGCATGTGCACGAAGCCTTTCCGACTAAAATCAACAACGGTGGGCCGCCTCCCTTAGCAAAGCGACGACATTGGCGCGTCGGCGGCTCGCTTCAGCGGCGATAGTGACCATGTGAATGTCAAGAACCTCAATATAATTTTATTATTTCTTATAAACTTTTATAATAAATACAGATTTTTCTCGCAAAAAATAGCAAGTTTCATTGTTTTGAAGGGCTGTTTTGAATGCCTTTGGGTGCATCCTTCGCCATTGGTCTGCACATTATCCGAACTCACCAAACGGCCAATATTTCGTGCTTGCGGGCGATATTCGGAGCGGGCCGGATGGCCTCACCTGCCCGTGATAATATTTTGAACGCTATAGTTGCTGCTAATCACGTGGCCGACCGCGTGCGGAGTCGTGCTAATATTTTGTCTTTCACCGGCACAAAGTATCTGGATTCAGCATCTCTGTACCTCTATACATAGCACCTCACAGCTCTCCTGGAAAGTCCACGCGCTTCTCTGCTCTATTTGCTGGCCTCCAGATTCAGATTTCAGAAACTAGCGATCGATCTGAAGCTCGATCCCGCACCATCGATCTGAAGCTCGACCCGCCCGCGTGAACGGTGAACCCTGTATCAGGTAGTACCAATTTTTCTGTGTTGATGTTGTTGCAAATGCTCTCTTTCTATGATGCATGATCGCTATAGCTAGCTAGATTTGTTCGCAGCCAGCAAGTAGATGCGTACTGGTAACCCACCGATCTGATGCATGCGAGTATGCGACTGCTATCTTGCTGGTATACTGGTTGGTACAAGTACGTGCTCGGGGTTTAGTAGTCCAAGGTTCTCTCATCTCTTGTTTGCGAGACGGCAGGGGTGAGTGGTAGTATTGCAAGCATAGATGAGCAGTATAGAGGTAGCAATAGCATCCGCGGTCCATTTCCACATACAAAGTCGTATTCGCCGGAGATCTGCGATATGGGAGGCCGGAGCTTTCTGCTGCCGGCAGCGCAGATGAACTGGATAGGGATAGGAAGGGGAGTCAAGTCTGTTAGTCTGGAAGAGGTAAAAAAAAATTGAATCATGCGGTATTAAATCCAGCACAATCTGCTGACGAAATCGAAAATCTGCAGTACTATTTGCTCGTTCAGGAAATAATAGCTACTTCTACCAGTTTACCTAGTATATTTGCAGAATACAAGACTGATTCTTGTCCAATTTTTTTTTATTTTTACTGATTATTTGATATTTCCTTTTCAGCTAGTTCTAGCTGTCTCCTGAATAACATTTCAGAGAATGCTAATTAACCTGGAATCTTGTGAATGCAGGGGAATGCTTGGGAATAGGATGGTCGCCGTAAACATGTTCAATGAAACGCTCGATATTCTTGAGAACAAATACAATGAAGAGGTCGGTTGCTTAATGAAGACGAAGCACAAGAATTTAGTGTGTTTTCTGGGTTCTCGGACAAGAGGAATAATTGTAGACTACGAGGGTAAGTTTGTTATGACAGATGTCTTTCAGTATATCTACCTAATCAGAGTCTTGATAAGTATACATGTCTATGTGGCCGGAAACATGTATTTACATCTTTACTTTCATGATCAAATAATGATAAGGTCAAGCACCCCGAAAATCATCCCAGGCTACTTAATGTGTCTTATATACACTACTATCTAGAGAAGGATTTTGGATATAAACCTTCTTTCTTCTGATTTTTTTACAGGAGCATCTTCTATACTTGTATGGAGAAAGTGTCATGAAGTAATCAAGAGAATTTGTGAGGGTTTATATCATCTGCATGTGAAGCAGCGTAATGTCCACTTGAATCTGAAACCAGCGAACATATTGTTAGATGATAGTATGGTACCAAAAATCGCTAATTTGGACTATATTTTAAGTCAGACATATACAGCTTGGGTGTTATAATCATAAAGATACTATCAGGTGAGAAGGGATATCGCGATGTTGAGGAACAACAACCTATATGACTACATTATTTTACATTATATCATTCCTTCTTTAAACATTGTGTAATGTTATTTTGTTTCAAGAGCACGCAAGAGCTAGCACATCGATACTGACCAGGAATCTTGTGACTACAGGGATTGCCTGATTGGTTGTCTAATGAAGGCGAAGCACAAAAACATAATACGATTTCTGGGATATTGTGCTGACACACAAGAGACAATTAAAGTCCGTTATGGCTTTTATATTAAAGAGGTTGCTCTGTTTCGAGTATCTACCTAAAGGAAGCCTTGATAAGTATATTATTGGTATATCTTCACGTGAATCGGCGTATATTCCACTTAGACCGTACACCTACAAACATACTGTTAGATGAGAATATGGTACCAAAAATTACTGATTTTGGTCTCTCAAGATGCTTTGATGAAAAGTAAAGCCAGGCTTATACTTGAAATTCGAAAGGAACCTTGTAAGCTATTAATGAATTCGAGCAATTTAAATGTTTTCTTATTCTGTGTGTAAGAATTGCATTGATTTTATTTACCAATAATGTAAATTTGCATGCAGTGGATATATGCACTCAAGTGTATGAGTGGAGAAATTTCATTCAGTTTGTACATATATATAGTTTGGGCGTTATAATTAGAAGATAGTAACAGGAAAGAAGGGGCAACACGATGTTGCAGATGTGAGAATAATCTATATTACTAGATCACTGTACATTATATTATTTCTTCATTAGACATTGCATAATTTTATTCTTTCTCAAAAAACACGCAATTTTTGTTGCTTTGTGTAGTAGTATCATTCTTGTAAGCTCATCCAGTAGGGCAATGCATAAATTGCTACAAAAGAATATGAAAACATTTTGGCATGAGGTGAAAGGTAATCCCTCTATTCCAAAAAATTGTGCATATGGATGTTGTCCAAAATCAGTCTTTCTAAGCTTTGAATTTTTTTTATAAAAAAATCATTTATAATACCAATTCAGTACCATTACATCAGCTTGAAACATTATTATATTACAGATGTTGATATTTTAAAAAGTTGAGCAAAATTTACAAAGTTTGACTTAGGAAATAATCTGCATGATATATGGATATATATTTTGGAATAGAGGGAGTAGCACTCGTATGTGTAAAAAGAGCTAAGGTTATAACTACCACTATTATTTACATGAAACATCCTACTTTCTTTAACCTAAAAAGTGTAAATTTTGTTGGGTTTGTATTCAATTAGATACCGTAGAGTCACAATTAGTTTTTTGGGTGATATCCTAGGTAATTGGTATTTGTAGAGAAAATGCAGCAATCACATGAAGATATACAGTTTGAACAAATAAGAGTATGTGGAGATAGCGGTAGAGTGCATGGCAGATAAAAGATAACCCATCAAATAGATCATATATTCATGATGGATATTTTCCTACATCTGTACATATATTAACAAATTAGTAAATTTTACTTGGGATTTCTCAACCGACAACGATAGACATGCCCTTTTTCTTATTGTAGTGCGAAAGGTTTATCATGTTGCTCTGTTTTTCTCATACGGAAGTATTTTATTACCCTGTTGTGTGATCCATGAGATTGAATGGCTTCAAAACTTGTGATTTTGTTGAGGAAATAAGTATCCATGCCATGTAGTGATCAAAAGCTATATAAAAAATAGAGTTCATGCCAAGCAAGTTCGGTAACTTCGATCAGAATTTGAATTCAGTCGATTACGGCTATATGTAGTGGCTGTGAAAAAATCATTAGTTTTTGTCAACTTAATTAAAACCAGAGATTGTTAAGAATTTGACTGTTCATCAGTATGTTTAATCATTGCTATCATTCGTAAAAAACACTATGTGCGCGCGGTAGGCTCAAATTAGATCTTTTAGCAACGACTTACGTAGGAAGATCAAGGAGTGTGTGCAAATCACCTCCAGGTTATCTCATGTTCTTGTTCACACACTACCGATGAATGATGCACGCAAGCTGGCCTGTATAAGATATGTTGTTTGCATTGTCATGATCGAAGCCATCAAAGAATTGTTCTCTGTTGAGGTAAAAGGTTTATTGCAGACTATATTTGGCCGCTAACCCATTTGCTGCATAATGAATATTTCCATAGGGCTAATTTCTTGGTTATGAGATCCTACCATTTCCATGTGATGAAACTCAGGGGCTCCATAGCTAGATGTAGAAACAAAATGGCCTATGAAGAAAATAAAAATATATTGTTGCCTACTATCACTATAATAGAAATTATTTATTCAATGCCAATTTTAGAGGTCAAAATAAATATTCTTCTTGCTTAACTTACTTATACTGTTCCGGAAACTTTTTTTGACTGTATGTTCCCGAAACTATTGATGTATATTAGATAAAGTGTTTACTAGTGATAAAATCATGTATAATTACAACACTATTTTGTGTGTATATGTACACCTTTTGTACTAATATAACCCTAAAATGTGGATACTGGTGGACTACGGCCAAGACAGTGACCCCCAAGCAGCTACGAAAACGCCGGGCATGATCGCATCGATCATCGATGGCCTTGCTTACCTCCGGGACGCCCTTGAAGCAGTGCAATGAGTGCACCTTCGACGATGCTAGGCTGAACTGTAGCACCGTGTTGAACAGGATCAAAGCTGAAGTCACACTTTGGGCAGGCCAGGGGCACTAGGGCTATCACTACACCACAGCACTTGATTCCCGACTGATGTTGGTCGGTAAAAGTCGACATGGCCAACAGAACGTTGGTCGGCATAGTTTATGTCGAACTGTTGGTCGGCAATGTCTTCAGATAACGTCTGACTTTCGGTCGGCAATGTGTCAAACTTTGGTGTCCGACAGTTGGTCGGCATTTCTGCCATACACGTCGGATCGTCGGTCGGCAAAGAATCCCGACCAACTGTCAGTCGTTAAGTGGGCCGGCCCGCGGGGGGTGAAAATATTAGCGCCAACATTTGGCCCAACGGCGCGAAAACTTTCATTGCCCCCACCACACCAAAATCTCCTCCGCGGCGGCCGCTTATAATGAACCCTAAATCCCCAAATCCATCCACGAGTGCGGCTCTGAGCTCCGGCCAGCCTCTCCGCCGCAACATCTTCCTGCCGCCCCCACACGCTCAAGCTCTCCTCAAGCTCTCCTGGCCGCTCGAAGTGTTGTCTCCGCTGCGGTGGCGCACCCATCCGGCGAGCACGACCTGCCCCACGCGCTCCCATCTGGTGGCCAACCGTGAGATCTCCGTTCCCAAGCCATCGCCATTACAGCCCTCACCCAGCTGCAACCCGTGGGGATTTTCGTATTCGAGTGAGGTGACCTCCCTCCCCTCTCTCTCTCTCTCTCTCTGCGTGATGTATTGATGCTGACGGCCAGCGCTCTCCCGCCCTCGCGTGGCAGTATTGAGCCGCTTTTAGCAAACAGAGAGGACCTTGCCTAGCTAGCTAGTGGCCGCAGCACAACAAATTATTTTCGCCAGATCTGTTTCTAGTCCATTTGAGAGGAATACGTATATGCACAGGTGGGTCAGAGCGGTAGGTGAAGTTTAGAGGATTAGTTAACTTCTGTGATTGACCACTTTCAGTCGGAATGCTCATACAACATTGCAGCTGCTCAAATCAGATAACTTCTAAGTAGTACTAGAGACGATTAGCTACTTCTGTGTACATGGGTTTGATGAATCCATCGATTTCTATTTTGTAGCTGTTTATTTTGCTAGTTCATTAGCTTACGAGTTATACATGGAAGGGATGAAAGCTACAGGTTGTACTAAGTTTTCTTGTATTACTGCTAGATCCAAGATTGAGACACAACATTTTTGATGTTTGAGTAGTCGGTTGTACATGTGCTAGTACTAGTAAGTTGTGCTTAATTTATCCATCGGCTCTAGCTTGACTGCAATACAACTTTTGTTTCTATTTTGCCGGGAACACTTCTTGAACAGAAAAGTGTGAGAATGAAAGTATGGTTAGGTAGTTTCTCATCTCTCTAATTTATAAGCAGCCAGTAGTCTATTGTTGGTCGTTGCTTACTAGAATATTTTTGTTTGGCACTAATTTATTAATATTACTTGAGCCTAATTTATATTGTATAATTATTTATTATTAGGATTCTTGATCCCAGCGACTCACGACTTTGTGGCGGCGGCGCAACAATCCTTCTCCCTGGCTGTCAGTGTCCCACCACAGCAGTTGGTGAGTGAACTTACTAATTCTTTGTCCGTTCTCTTCAATCTTTTTTGTTTATGGGTGTGTATCAGTTTTATTATGTGTACACTGGGTGCATGCCGTCTCTTTTATGTCGCCTGATCTGATATTATTGTATTAGGAGTTTCTGTTTATCCGGTAGTAATTAAGTGGGTCGACCTATAATTGACATTATTTTCTTTGTGTCTCTGATATTATTCTGTCAGCCTTTTCTGCTGATCCGATAATAATCAAGTGTGCAACTAATATGGATAAAAGTTGGATGAATGCACCTAGGTACGACACACATTTTTCAATTTCTTAGGCTTTAGTACTTGTTGAAATCTGATGTAACTCGCAGCATATGTACGCTTGCATGTAGGCATACAGAGGAGTACATACAAGGGCTAGCTAGATTCTTGGGCTATGCATTTGCTAAATCATTGGTCGAGAACAAAATTTTATGTCCTTGCAAAATATCAACATGAGGGGAAAGTAGTGTTGCTAAAATGTGACAGGGTCGACAATCGTGTAGAAGATAAATGGGTAAAGACTGATCAGTTTGGAATCACTTCTGTGAATTTCAAGCATATATTCAATACCGGTGAGAAGATGTTAGACGAGCCTTTCATTTTAGCATCACAGGCAACTCAAGTTTACTATGTTGAAGATCCCATTGATGCTGAGTGGTCTACTGTTGTTATACCATCATATTATGACATAAATGAAGCAGAAAATATTGAGCCTGATAATGCTTTGCGTGCAACATTGCTTGATCCATGCACTTCTATACGTGTTAGTGTTGCCGATGGAGGTATTGGTTCTAGTAGGACAGATATTGATGGACTAGTTGTTAAGAAAAAGTAAGCCATGTGTACAAATTTTCTTTTATGCTTTCTAGTTTCAGCAATGTATTCATATATTGTTCCTTTTGCAGGAAAAATGGCAAGCGGAAGAGGAAAGACTAAAGATGTGATGGTCACCAATGAACAGCTAGCACAAGTTGAGTATGAACTAGCTAGAAACAGGATGGTGGAAGAAAATGAGGAAAGGATGGCACGCCTAGGTATACACCGGGCAAGTGTTGCATTTAAAGATGCCTGCGAAGGAAGCCGACCCCCAAAACAGAAAAAAAGAAAGGTATAATTATGACATATCTATCTGAGTTCATTTTCTTGCAAATGTAGCTTATAATTGTGACATATCTATGCAGACACCCTCCTCAACACTTGAAAATACAACTGAAAGACGTGTTTTGAGGTCCAGGGGAGCAAATGAAAGTGGTAATGCAAATCCTACAGACCAACCTTCCAAAGGTATAGTAGGTTATAATTGTTTCAGACTATAGCCTATTCTAACTAGCTAGAATATCTCAGTTATCTCAGTTAATTTTCTTAATGTGCAGAGATCACTACCAAGCTTGTTGATGGTGAGAAAGGTGGGCGAACGATAACTAAAAAGGCCAACATATATGCAAGGATGAATAAGACGAAAATCAAAATTCCATTCAATGAGTATGGCCAACCAATTGGGCCAGATGCAACTGAATTTGCCAATTTCATTGGCACTCTGGTCAGGAAGCATATACCACCAAAAGCTATAGATTGGAGAGATGTTGATGAAGAAACAAAGTTGCTAGTGTGGGATCACTTACAGGTATTACATAATTTACAACTTACATGTTCTACTTAAAGCCATCTAGCTGAGTGTCTTCTGAAACATGTCATTAACACTTCACTTGAACAGGGATTTTATGAGCTGGACTCAATCGCTCTCAAATATGTCATTAACACTTCACAGAGAAAATGGAAGGAATGGAAGGCAGATTTAAAGAAGACAAAGTTTGATCCTGAATTGACTGACGAAGAGCTTATGCCTAGATGTGATGATAGAATTAGCGAAGCTGATTGGAAGGACCTTCTTAAATATTGGAGATCTCCTGAATTCGAAGTAAGTTAGCCTTCCCATTTTCTTGCAGGATCAAATATAAATGCAAATAGCCGTACATTTGAATGCAAATGCAAATCCTTGCAGGCTCGCAGTTCTACAGCCAAAGAAAATCGCGCCAAGTCAACCGTGCCTCATACAGCTGGCAGCAAGAGTCATGCCCGTGTTGCCCAAGAAATGGTAAGAATATTGACCCAGTTAGAAAAGAAGGTGACGCTGTGTTTCAAAATCTAATAAATAGTGAGAAACAAAAAATGTTTGTAGGCTGATGAACTTGGGTATGCCCCTCGGAGAGACGAAGTGTTCATCAGAACACACACGCTCAAGAAAGGACCAAACAAAGGACAACACGTGCCAGAGGCAGCTCCAGTTATTGTATGTCTCTTTTGCCTTCTATATTTTCTATCATTTAGAAAATATGTTATAGTAAATGCAATTCACTATGCAGAGTGAACTCCTACGGGCAGCTAATGTCCACCCTGACTGGAAGGAAAAGAGTTTGAAAGAAGGTGATCTGTTTGCACGAGTTGTTGGAATGAAAGAGCCAAGGGGTCGTGTTCGTGTGTTAGGTCTAGGGCCAACACCTCAAGATGTGGGCACACCGGATACACGGGGTAAAGTGAGCACAAGGGTTCTAGTTGAAATGGTAGCACGTCGAGAAGCTGAACACCGCATGAGCACTTTGGAGGAGCAGATGCAACAAATGCAGCAACAAATGATCAAAATGCAAGAAATGATGGCAGCTTCAAAAGGAGGGCATAATTTGGAGGCTCCTAGCTTGCAACATGGTTCTAGTTCTCGACAAGTAATAAACAATTTTGCACATACCTAATTTGTTCATTGCCTTAAATATTCATCATGCATGCAGTAAGTTACATATTATTTTTGGCAGAACTCAATAGATGAAATTGAGGAAGAAATTGATGGCGAAGATGGCGATGAAGAGGACGGTGAAGATGACAATGTTCAGAGAAGGAAATTTGTTGCAAATCCAAGAAACTCTTCAACCCAGCAAGATGAAAGCCTTGTAAGCTTCACATGCATCCTTACTGCATATTTAAATTTCTTTGCTTCCATGTTTTTGTAATTTTCTCATGCATCCTTGTTGCATATATATATATCATTCTTTTCAGATTGGGATGGATGTGCTTCTCTATGCATGGACTGGTCCTGAAACTCCTGTTGCTAAGGCAACAGTTCTCTCAGTCGATCCAGACACAACTGTGGGTGGGGAGCCCCTTGGACCTGGTACTTATGAGGTTATTGTGAATGTTGCCATTAAAAGGGATACTATTCTTCCATATCAGTACGAGGACTTACTATACATTAGGGATGCTGTCACAAGGTCCATTGCATGGCCATCTAGCAAGGTAATCACCATGCATGCCTGTGTGTTTTATGCACATCCTTAGTTGTTTCTGTTATGCTCACTTGTGATAGTTTTGGTAGATGAAGCCCTACAAACCAGCTGTGTCTGGCTCATCTCGCCACTGAGATTTTTCAGTTCAAAATCAGTTTCGAAGACATCAACTGAAGATGATGTGAGTAAAACTTCTATACTTGTGTTCTTTATTCTCATCCTGCCTGTAGTATTAGTTTAACAACATAGCATTTTTAAAAATGAAGATACACTGCTGAAAACTGAAGTTGCAGCCTAAGCTGCCATCACATCTAATCTATACTGGTATTACTTTATTTTTCCATTCAACCTCTACCGTCACATATAATCTATACTGGTATTACTTTATTTTTCCATTCAACCGCTGCCATTACTAATGCATGAAGAAAATTAAGTCTCTGTACCAAGTAAAAGTACTACTTGGTAAACCCAATACCTGAATCTTAAACAGATATGTACTTTGAACAAAACTAATGCACAGGTGGGTGCAATAGTATTTTCATGCTGAGCCTTTCGTTTTTTATTTTCAATTCAAAGGAAGAAGAGACGAAGATTAAAGGAAACATACTACTATCCTTTTCTTTAATGTAAGAAAACATGCGTACAGTATTTCACCTCTTTGCTTTGTAACTGCAATTTATCATGTATCAAGTAGCGATGGGACCATTGTGAGTAGATCAGCCTCCTTATTCTTTAGAGAAAGCTGAGTCTCCGTTACTCGCCAGCGATTATACCTTGTAATGGATATTGTTTGGTGGTATTGCTGTATACCTGCTGAGAATGAGTCCCTGTTTTGCGTATACCTGATGAGAATGAGTCCCTGTTTTCCCCCGTAAACAAATTTCCTGCCTCCGCCGTTGGCCGCTGGCATGTAGATGTTCTGTGATGCCGTCCATCGTCTGTCTGTTTAGTGCCTGCTAATTTTGGGTCGAACATATGGCTAAGAGTTGGGTGCCTGCTTGTATTTGTTTTTTCACTCTATCTATTTGTACTAGTTCGTCCAAACTGAGAATGTATGTAACAACGTAATCTTATATGTTTGTACTTGTTTGTGCAGGTGTCCCCTCTAAATATGAATTATCATGCTAAACATTTCCCATGAGCCACCAAGCCACCAAGTACCTGGATGTTTCCCATCAGTAGAATGAATTGTGTAATGGAGCAAACTTGGTCATATGGTAGTCATTGGTTTCCATTTTGTAAAACCTGCTTATATGCGGTGACAACTTATCTATGTTATGTTGACTATGTTGTAATCAGATGAGAACATATGAACAATTGGTATTGTAAGAGTTTAATCCATATCAGAGTCATGTGTGCTATTATTTATTTGGTATGCATTTATGATTGTGTCGAATATAAGAATATAGTGAATTTTGCCATTCATATATCTAAATTACTGAAGTGTTGGTCGGCAAAAGAAACACCGACCAACTGTTAGAAAGAACCATTCTCTGGTACGTGCCAACGGAAAGTTGGTCGGTAAAACTTACCTCGTCCGAAGTTTGGTTGGCAAAGAAATGTTGGTCGGGAAACAATTGACGGTCGGCAAAGAAAACGTCGGTCGGGAAAGCCTTAGGAATGGTGTCGAACCGTCGGTCGGCAAACTTATGTCGGTCGGGAAAGGCCTTTGCCGACCGGACTTACGGTGACCGACAACATCGGTCGGCAAAACTAATCCCCGACCGACTTTCTGTTGGCGTAAGCTGCTTTCCCGACCAACTTAACAGTTGGGGTTCTAGTGCTGTGGTGTAGTGTATGGGTGTTCTTGCCAAACACCTTGGATGTACACTGATTTCTTTTTGTGTGAGTTGTACCCGGTCTCTCTATGCATGTAAGTACTTTATCTTCTTTTCAATGAAACGAGACGCAACATTTTGTGTTTTCTCGATTTTTTAAAAAAATGTTATGTTTTTCTAAAGCAAATATTCATGGTCATCAAAATAAAATCCTTACGTATTTTGGAACAAAGTCCTTGTATTTCTGAACATGTGTTCATATATCTGAAAATAAATATTCATGGATTTTAAATAAATTTAAATATTCATGGATTTTAAATAAAGTTCGTGTATCTTAACATGCTAATATATTTGTTGCAAAGGGGTAAAAATTAGAATATAAAAACAAGTAAGTACTCCTAAAATCAGGAATAAATGTGAAAATTAAAAGATAAAATAAAATTAAGTAATAAGTAATTATATTCTAAAAATATATAGTTATATATCAAGTTAAATAGGCAGAAGAGGAGACAAAAGGAAGGCGGCCAGGAAAACCTATCACCGATTCCGTCCCCTCGCCGGCTCTATCTCTGGTGGTCTTGGGGCCTTGGAGGTGTGGCGGACCACGGCCTCTCACTAGCGGAGGATTTTCGTTCTTTGTTAGGTTGTTTTCAGTGTCTTCTTCGGGATGGTGAGGCGGAAGCTACATCGTAAAATCAGAATAAGGTTCTCCTCGCTCCGGTGGTGCGTCTTGCATCGGCGGAGGGCGCGTGGAGTCGTGTGTCTGGTGGATCTCATGAGATCCGATCGGTTTTCGTGTTCGTTGTGGTTTCACGTCTGTCTCTTCCGATTTAAGGTTATCATCTTTGACGACGGTTGATACTCGGGTGCGCTGGTCTTTTGAGGCCTTAGCATGAAGACTTCTCGTTTATCTACTACAACATGATCTACTACGATAAGATTTGGCTGGCTTCGATGATGGAGGGACGAGGACGGCGGCGCGCCTTCGACTCGCGTTAGCCATCGCTAGATGGTCCAAAGACCTATTTGTAATTTTATTACTATCAAATTTATTTGTATTTCTATTTTTTTTTGCGAATGAATTTGTATTTCTATTGATAATTATTAATAGATGGATGAAATTTTCGTAAAGAAAAGTTAAATAGGTAGAAGGGAAAGAGAAAAGAAAACGGACATTTGACCTGTTGGACGGCATCTCACCTCATAGCGAGCGCGCGCGTAGATTCGTGGGAGTGATAATAGTATTTTGTATGGCATTGTCATTTGGTATTTTGCTACTAATCACGTGGCCGACCGCGTGTGGTGTGGTGCTAATATTTTGTCTTTCGCCGGCACAAGTATCTATAGATGCAGCATCTGTGCACCTCTATGCTCTATACATAGCACCTCAGCCCCTCCTGGAAAGTCCACGCGCTTCTACCATACAGCCCTCACTCCACTCTTTGCCGGCTTTCAGATTCAGATCTCAGAAGCTAGCGATCGATATGAAGCTCGATCGCGCGCCATCGATCTAAAGCTCCCCCCGGCCGCGTGCACCAAGCATCAGGTACCAAACTGTTTGCAATTATTACAAATGATCTTTCTATCATGCATGAACGCTAGTTAGATTTGTTCGCAGCCTGTAAGTAGATATGAACTGGTTACCACCGACATGGATGTGCGATCTGAGAGGCCGCAGCTTCTGCTGCCGGCAGCGCTGATAAGCTAGCTGGGATCCCGTACATGGTGGGTAGGGAGGAACTAACGGTAGGAATATGTGTAGTCAGGTCTGGTCTATCAGTCTGGAAGAGGTAAAAAGTGAAACTCGCGGTTTGAAATCCAGTATAATCTGCTGACAAAATCGAAAACCTGCACCGGTATTTGCTCATTCAGGAGATATAAGAGCTAACTCTACCACTTCACCCCTATATTCCCAGAATAGAAGACTGATTCTTGTTCTTCTATAATCTTGTGCGTAATGGTTATTTGAATTCCTTTCTGAATTGACTGATTATTTGAGTTCCTTTTCAGCTACTTCCATTCTAGCAGCTGCAAATGGATCGCGAGCCTAATATGAAGCGTGTCATGGAGCATATGTTGTTTGATGCAAGTTCACAGCCGCCCGATTTGTTTTTATCCCTTCTGAAATACATAACGAATGATTTCTCCGATGATCAGCAAACTGGCAGGGGCCGGGTGGTTTCCACTGTTTATAAGGTAGAGTAGTTTTCAACTACATCCATTGCTGATATGATGACTCAGATTGATGCTGACCAGCAATCTTGTGACTGCAGAGATTGCTTGGAAACGGGACTGTCGCCACAAAGGAGTTGAATGAAACACTCGGTATTCTTGAGAACAAATTCAACGAAGAGGTTGGCTGTTTAATGAAGACGAAGCATAAAAATAATTTGAAATTCCTGGAATATTGTTGTGAGACACGAGGGGAAGTTCGATAAGTATACCACTGGTATGTCCATATGGCCCGCAACATGTCTTTACATCTTTACTTTCATGATCAAAAATTATATGGTCAGGCACCTAAAATAATCCTACTCGTTGTGCCACATACTATCTAGAGAACTATGTTGGATATTAAACCTCCTTTCTTCTCACCTTGTTACAGGAGTATCTCGTATACTTGATCGGAGAAACTGTTATGAAATAATCGAGGGAATTTGTGAAGGTTTAGATTGTCTGCATGTGAAGCGGTGTATTCTCCACTTAGACCTTAAACCCGCAAATATACTCTTGGATGATACTATGGCACCGAAAATTGCGGATTTTGGTATCCCAAGATGGTTCATGCAGCGGATATATGGCACCCGAATTTTTTGGATGAAAAATAACATTCAAGTCAGACATATACAGTTTGGGTGTTATAATCATAGAGATACTAACAGGTGAGGAGGGACATCGGGATGTTTAGAATCTAAAAACAACCAATAAGACTATCATTTTACATTATGCCATTCCTTCTTAAAGCATTGTGTAATGTTATTCTTTTTCAAGTGCACGCAAGAGCTAGCTTATCAAACTAACGAAGAATCTTGTGACTGTAGGAGGTTGGTTGTCTAGTAAAGGCAAAGCACAAGAATATAGTACGGTTTCTTGGATATTGTGCTAACACACAAGGAACAGAGTGCTCTGCTTTGAGTATCTACCCAACGGAAGTCTTGAAAAATATATCAGCGATATATCTACATGTGAATCAAGATACTATTCACTTAACCTTAAAATCGCAATCATATTGTTGGATGATAATATGGTACCAAAAATAACTGATTTTGGTCTCTCAAGATGCTTTGATTTTGGTCTCTCAAGATGCTTTGATGAAATGTAAAGCCAGACTTGTACTTCAAATCCGAAAGAATCATTGTCAACTATGTATGAATTAGATAAATCGGAATCTTCTTTCCTCTTTTGAGTTGGTAGAAATTGTAAGATCTATGAACAAATTTGTAAAGTTGACAAGGATTTTTCAACTTATAGAGACATAGATATGGCCCTTTCCTTATTTTAGTGCAAAAGCTTTATCATGTTGCTCTGTGTTTCTCATGAGGAAGTATTTTATTACCTTGTGTGATCCATGAGACTGGATGGATTGAAAAGTTGTGATTTTGTTGAGGATATAAGGATCCATGCATGTAGAGATGAAAAGATATATAAAAAAAATTATATTGTTGATGAGAAGTGTAGTTGGGCAACATTGATCAGATTTTGAATTCAGCCAACTACCGTCAGTTGCTGTGAAAATCATTGCTTTTGTCAACTTTTTTTTCGAGAAAACGCAAAGGACCTTTGCGCTTCATATCATTGAAAAGAGAGAGTTTAGGTTACAAGTCCCCTAGGGGAAGCAAAATCAAGCGAAAAAATGCCTAGTGCACATCCCAGCTGGTCGGCAGCACAGCCCGTAGGCCGAGCGCCCCTGCCCTAGACCAATCGGTAGCTTCCTCCTTGATCTTGAAAAGAAGAGCCTGCGTCGACGGCCGAGCCTTGTTGAAGACACAATCGTTTCTGTGTTTCCAGAGCATTCAAGGGATCAGCAAAGTGGCCGAAGCAAAACCCATGTGGATCGGCTTTGGGAGGGCCGGCTTTGTCTTGGTGATCCAATCGGTCAGGGAGGCTGAGTCGTTGTCCGGAGTCCTGCAGGGCATCCTCAGCCAGGCGAGCGCCTCGTGCCAAACTTGCTTCACAAAGGGGCAGTCGATCAGGAGATGGTGCATGGTCTCAGGAAGCTGGTCGCAGAGTAGGCATCGGGGATGGTGAGGTAGGCCGCGTCTAGCAAGCCGCTCGGCAGTCCAACAGCGATCTTGCAGGGCCAACCAAAGGAAGAATTTAACCTTCTGTGGAGCCCAAGTCCGCCAGATGTGCTTGGAGGCCGGGCATGCGATCGCTCCTTGGAAAGTTGCGAGGTAGGCGGATTTGGCTGAGTAGATTCCGGATGCAGTCCACTTCCAACGCAGGTGATCAGGGTCTGGCTAAGGAGCGTGCCCTCGACCCTCTGCCAAAGCTGTAGATAGTCGCCAATTTCCTGGATGCTAAGCGTGCCATGGATATCCCTTGCCCATCTGTTGTCCTGCAGCCCAGCTTTTGTCAACTTAACTGAGCATTTTTTTATCATTGCTGTCATTTGCACAATAAAAACACTATGTGTGATAGGTTTAAACAGAGGTGATCAAGGAATTTGTGGAAACCCCTACCGCCCTCACCCTGTATTGTCTCATGTTCTCGTTCCACGCAAGCTGCCCCTTGTACAATATGTTGTTTGCATTGCCATGATCCAAGCCATCAAAGAATTGTGCTGTGCTTACGTGAAACTTTATTGCACACTATATTCGGTCACTAACCATTTGTTGCATAATGAATATTTCCGATGGCTAATTTCTTGGTTATGACATTATATTCTTTCTATGTGATGAAATTCAGGGGCTCCATAGCTAGATGTAGAAACAAATGACCTATATCTAGAGGGGTTAAACTTTGGTGGCATGCTGAAGTGTAGTATGTATCTGTTATTGGTTTTGTTGGACTTCCATTGCCAATTCTCTGACTAAAGTGCAGTATGTTGTATCTGCTATTTACTGGGTGATGTTTGATATGTTCTTATTTTTATCCTTTCATATTAAAGAGTTTGCAAGGATGTGCGTGAAAGGGGCATTGTGGTCACTATTATGGTAAGGAAAAAAACTTAAGTGCAAGAATTGAGTAGATGCGTCCTTTAGTCGACTACACTAAAATCTCTTCAGGGACTAACGCCAAGTGGTTATATGGGATGAGGACAGCAAAAAAAAAGAGCTGAAACCTGATGGTAACAGATTAATGCCATTATCATTCCTTCTATCTGGCTAGACTAAATAGGTTCTAGTATTATACTCCCTCCGTTCCTTTCTATAGTGCCTATAGATTTTTGGCATTTGTTTCAGAATATAAGGTTGTAGCTTAGCTTTTTTTCAATTACCCTCTCCCCGTTCAGCTCCCAAATCGTTCAGCTCCCAACATTGTTATGGTAAGTTAGGAAGATATGGATTTCCCAAATTTTACGTTGATCTCAAATCGTTCAGCTAGGGGTCTTGTGTAAAAAATACTCTTGCGCTAATTTCCGTGCCAAAAAAAATAGGCACTATAGAATGGAACAGAGGGAGTATACGCTTTCTCTTGACGTGTGTCTGTAAACTGTATAGGATGTAATGATCTATCATGTGCTGTCTTGATCAAAGAAATCTGACACCGTTTCTAGCTATGGCAGCTTTGATTTCTTCACGGGATTGGTGAGGAGAAAGATGGACGTATAAAAGAGATAGGTAGTCAAATACCCACAGCTAGGAATTCCAGGATAGATCAACACCATCACCTATTCATCTGCACTCAAGTGTGCTTAGAAACACATGTAGTGGTCTCCAGAGAAATAAAAGTTACTTCCTCCAGCTACAGATTTAGTACCAGGGAACATTTTTTACACCGTAGGGAAACCAACAGTTTCTGCCATGGTGTCTAGCTACTGTGATACCATACTTTCAACCTGATGGTCCGTAGCTAATGCTCAAAACCAGCCCGAAGTGGTCGCTAGGTAACACAGGCAATTCCAGCTGGCGGACATTCTTGCCGACTTTCTTCTCCTTCATGTACGATAGTCCAGGTATAGCCTCCTTCCCAATCATCTCGATAGCGTCAATCTTGAAATCTGGCAACTTGCATACGAACCGATCCATCCTCTTCTGTAACTTGCGGTTGCCTGTTAGCATGCCATTAGCTTTGGTGTCGTACGTCCAGCCTTCGTCACCTGGCTTCAGCTCGTCCCAAGGATCAGTCCAGCCATCCGGCAGAGGAAACGGCCCATCTCCTTTGTCATCCCAGTTCATGTCTCCACCAAATATTACATTGCGGAAGCGACCCAAGATCCTCATAGATTCATTTGCCTGGGTGACTCGTTCCTTGCTGTACATCTGATCCCACCGGCATGGACTCTCTAGGTGGCTTGTAGCCAACACCAGCTTGATGGCACCTTCAATTTTGATTTCTGAAATGGAGAGCTCTCTTCCCATTATTGAGTTACCAAATGGTAGGCATTTAACAGAAATCACCGGCAACTTGCTCATCTGCACTCATTACAATCGAATCACATTACTGAAATACATGAATACGTAAAAAAAGGGAGACGTGCTCTTGTAAGTTGTAAGAGGACAGCATAATGTTTAAGAGCAGTAGCACTTCAGGAGCAAAATCCAGGTACCTAGAGTAAGCACTAAAAGGAATTATGATGCCACGGGTTCAAATCATACACCTTGATTAAAAATTTGAAGTGCACAAGCTCCCTCATGATTGTTTTTTTTCTATTTATGACCAAGGATGTGTTACCATTAGCAATTTAAGAATGCTAAACTGAAGCTGTTTCTGTATTCCCTCGATCGAGCTCCCTCTGCAGCTCATTATGGGCCCAGAACAGCCCAAAACCCCAGCTCATGTTATTTCCCTATATCCACTTTCCTCTCAGATCTGTAGGTCACTGTTATCATTCATGCATCTGTATATGTAGCAAGATCTGAAAGTTTTTCAGCTAACGCACAGATAAGCACACAAGGTATAACCTAGCATTTCCTAACATCAGAAACCATGGGATACTGGTCTAGCTCACACTATTGAAACACCCTGGAGGTACAAAGTAGCAAGTAAAAATTGATATGCTAACTATATCCAGCAAAATCATGACATTAGTTCATACTGGACATACTCCTCTTGTCTCAATGTTACAGAACAAGTGAAGTTATGTCGAACATATGGTGAGAAACTTGAAAACTGAACACAAATATATGCAAAAGCATTTGGTTGACCATTTGAGAAACTTGTCAATTTATTTTCTGTTGGAAGTAATTCCATAATCTTATATATTCTTTTACAAGGTACTATATAAGCAGAATGTTCATACGTGCATCTTGGTGACCATGGAATAAAAGGCTCACTTTATTTTAATGGGGATTAGAAATTAACAATGGCATATGAACCTTAGAAAATGATCGGAAAATCAAAGTTCAGGGATGCTTGCACTCATGCCATATATGAAGTTTGACAGAAGCATCGATGAATACCTGCATGCAGAAATATGGCCTGTCCATGTACATGGCTAAGTTATCTGACAAGGTGCATTTGTACTCTTGCCACCAGCCAGATTTTTGGAGAAGCTGATATATGTTTGATGTAACCTCCTGGAGTTACACAGGACAAATTGAGAAGGGGAAAAGAAATAACACAAAGTTCAAACTGACTGACTAACTCTAGACCTGGAAACATATAAGATCTGGGTCGTGGTGCTGAATAAGATCTCCAATAGCTTTCATCCTTTTGCTCAGTTCCAAATCCTCCCGAAACCATAGGTTGTATGTCATGACTTTGATGGTCTTCTTATCCAAATGAGCCTCAGCATTCACTGCAGAATGGCATGATAAATTTTTAGCTAGACCACACAAAATCAAAAGCTTCTAATCTGCATAAATTAGCTAGAACATTTGTTCTGTTGATCAGTTCAGACAAACAAAAGAGAAGGGTTCAATGGTTTCAAGATAAGGTCATGCTGAGTTTCTTGCCAAAGTGCCAAACAACAGATAAACAGCATCATATCCAAGATAAGGGCTCCTTTGATTCATAGGATTTGTAAAGGACTTGTGTAGGATTTGGATCCTACGGGAAAATTTCCTACACAAGTTGTTTGATTCAAAGGAACATATCCTATAGGAATCTTGTAGTGCAAATCCTATAGAAAAAAACATTAGGTCATACCTCATGGAAAATTCCTCCACAATCAAACACACTTCTTACCATAGGATTAAAGTAGGCATGACATCCCAATCATATGCTTTCTTATTCCTATGATTTTCCTATCCTATGAATCAAAGGAGCCCTAAATCTGTTAGCGACTATCATAAGGATCATGCTGGGTTAGATTCATGATAACTATACACAAAATGTTTGATCAAAAGAACTACTCAGTATGAATACGCAGGCATGATTTTCCATCAATATTCCGGATGAAACATCACTGCCATTATCACCAGTATGCTGCAAGTATGTAAACAATAATGACTGGCGGGGGGCAGACTTGATCATACGCAAACCTATAAAACTAAGCTATATGAATTTTGACTACCAGTGTTTTTTTGTTGGTTTGAGTTGCTCATCAAGCATATCGCTCGATATTGACTACCAGTGTTGGAAGGGATAAAACGGCTGTGCCGAATAACCGACTGATCGATTTCTCAAAGTATTGTCACGACATGGCTGAAGTGCTGAACAAACCACATGAATTCACCAGATCGTCAACAGCATCACAAAGGTTCATATCTTACTCATACTTTAACAAGCAAGATGACAATGGCAGCAATATGGCATAAGAATTCTGTATAAGAAATTTCTATCAGATCAAGTTACTGCATTGAGAAAAAACACCTAAGCATACTTACACAAAAACTGTTATGCGACAGTAAGAAAAGATAATGCATGGTTGTACATGTATAAAGTAGAGTGGAAAACCAAAGGAAATACTATTGCATGGACAAGAGGACAAGGTAATATTGTAAAAGAAATTTGACAGAATGAAGTGAAAGTAATGCATTCAGGCAGGCAAGAAACTGCAAACTCCATCTTGCACTAGTAACAAGCAACCATGGCAAAATCTAAACCACAATAAAGATAACACAAATTAGTGGAAAGAACTTTGTTCATCGATCTTTTTTTATGGTGTTTCACCATGTAGTGAAATTTCGCATGTAACTATCTGAAACGGGAACTTAAGTCCTTTTCCAGATGTCACTAACATTATTTCTCATTCCCAATTACTCTCAACCAGTCCATTATCAACAAAATTGAGGGCAATCAGGTGCATCACTCTTCTTTTATCTCAGTAATTATAGACAGCTTCGTTATTCAAGATGCATGGGAATGAAAATTGTGTTGCATCCTACATTTTATCACAAATCAAGAAAAAATATCAAAGCATGTTGCGCAATAATATTTGGAAAGATTCAGATGAAAAGGTCACATCAATCAGGAGAAACATAATAGAGAAGCGATCCTTGGCACATTAAAAAAAACCGCTGGTAGAACAACTCTACAACTTCATTAAGAAAAAGCATACAAAATCTAAATAACCCTAAATATACCTTCCTCCTTTTCGGCAGTCGTCTCCTCCTTCTGGTCCGAGCCGGCGCCCTCATCGACGACGACGTCCGGTGACGCCGCGCGAGCCCTCTTCCTGGAGCAGCCACGGAGCGGGAGGAACGCGGCGCCGGCGATGGCGGACAGGTCCAGCGCGTCGGCGTCGTCAGCAGCCTCCACCTCCGCGGGGCGCGCGGCGGCGCACGCGCCGCAGGTGGCGAGGCTCTTGGGGTTGGAGAGCGTGCAGCGGGCGCAGATCCACTGGGGCGGGAGCGACGAGCCGCCGGCGACGGCGCCCAGATCCGAGGCTTCGGGGCGCGCGGCGCCGCACGCGTCGCAGGCGGCGAGGCTCCCGGGGTTGCAGAGCGTGCAGCGGGCGCAGGCCCACTGGTCCGGCCGTCCTGGAGAGGGGAACCTCGACGAGGAAGAGGGCGGCGAGGTCATGGCTGCGGAGAGGGAGAGGAGGGCGAGGGTTCTTGGGGGGAGCAGGGGTTTGGGGTGGAGGAGGCGGCGGAGGAGCCGGGGAAGGGGGGAACAGAAGAGGAAAGTGCTCATTGGAGTTTTGAAATTTGAATTGGGCTTTTTGCTGGTGGTGCACGGGGCGGTTCGTTTTTGCCCTTCCTTTTCGGCCGGCTGGACAACCGTCTGATCATGCAAATGTATTTTTACCAAATATTGTACCGTAAAATACCAAAGCTGTATAAAACTTCCAATTATACTAGTTGTTATTTCACGTCTGCAAGTTTAAACCCTAAATTTAACTTTTTGGTGTCTTTTAAAGATGGAATGTTCTTTCAGTGAGAGATAACGTCACATCAATAATAACGAAGCGCATGACTTCGTCAATTTCAAGATCCGTCGAATCAGTTACTATACTCATGAGGGTAGGGTGTGAGTGCACCATAGATGTGATTCTATATATGTGTGAGCGTTCACGATTATACTCTGATTAAGAAAAGTTTTATGTGGTTTAAGAACCAGCCTGTGGTTGGATGGTTAGGAGGGTAGTAACACCACTAGCACACCAAAGTTTAAACCCCACATTTGACACTTGGTGTCTCATAAAGGCAAAATATTCTTCAGTGGAAGACGATATTTCCGTCGATAGTGAGATGTTGGTGGTGACTTCATCAATCTCGAGACTCGCTGAATAAGTTTATTGGACTCTGTCTCTCGAAGGTGATTATAGGGATATGATATGTGTGTGCGTTTATATGGGTGGATGTATGTATGTATTTATGAGCGTATATATTTGTATTGTGTTTCAAAAAAGTTTCATGTGGTTTTAGGATACTGTATCACCTTGTTTACCACCAGTCAGTTGTTTCTTTTTGTCTATGTATTACTTTTTATTTTTATTTATTCATATGACTTGATTTTATATTAAAATATGTGGTTTCTCTAAAAACGGTGGAGGGGGGCACCGTTAATTTTGATACACTATCCCTCCTAGCTAGTCCCCTCCCCTCCTCTAGTGACCCGCCCCATCACCACCAGCCTAGTTGCCGCTTGCGGCTGACGTGTCGATGCATTGGTCCACCGTCGCCTGATGGTCATCCCTCTAAATCTTCTCCACCAAACGCACCCCTTAACCAATACCCTAGCCCACCGCTGCCCTTTCATCGATATACCATCTAATTTTGTCACATGCCCTTGCGATAATATCATACCAAAAGAAGGCGCAATCAAATCCCGCATATAAATATAACATTAGGTAGGGACAAACCTAGCACACTTGCGTTCATATTTAGTGCAAGGATCTGGATCAATGTTGATATGGGACACAATATTGGATAGAAAAGAGAAGATGAGAGATTAAGGGCATGTACAATGGTGATATCTTAGCAGTGCCACCTAGATAGATGTTGGGGGTGGAGGAGAGAGAGTGTTAAAAAAAGGAGATGATCTTTTAGCACAATCTCTCTCACCACAAATTTAGGATATATGATTATTAAAGATAAACTTAAAAAATAACTCACTGTACATCATGTTTTGTTGTTATATCTAAATTATGTGGCGGTGCTAAGATAAGACATTTTTATCAACCATTGCACATGCTCTAAAGTTCTCCGTTTGAGATAGTCTTTTCAATGAATATTCCAAAAGAACCATATACCATATAGTATCTGAAGTACCATAGGTTGTTAATCTATGGTATTTAGTGGATCCAGAGGCAGTTCAAAATATTTAAAACTATTTCCAAATAATTCCAAAAATAATTTGTTCCCAAACGGGGCTCTAGTCATCTGGCTGACGGCGTGGACGAATATTCAGCAGCCTCACGAGTCCAAATCGACTCATCTGCTCCGACGGCGGCCATCCTCTCTCTCTCTCTCTCCTGGTGTTGACATCTATCACTTTTTTCTTTCCCGTGACCGCTTCCCTGTTGGAGTCCCCCCTTCTCCGGTGCTCCCCACCACCAATCCAATCTCGCCTGATTCGCCTTCCAATCCAGTTCACCAATCTTCAGAAATTTGAGCAGGCGAGCTCGGGTCCAATGGCGCAGGACGATCCAGTTGTTTCTGCTCAGTGGCTGCAGCAGCACCTAGGGCAGTCTGATATCAAGGTGAAGAACCTCCCATCTGCTTCCCTTTTCGTTTCGATCCTGGAAGGGATATTTACAAGCATTCTAGTAGAAAAAAAAAGATAGAGATAATAGCCTGTCCTTACCGTCCATTTAACAGAAGCAACTGAGATTTATTTATCAATAGGATTTTACTCCCATTAATGCTTCGGGTTTTTTTTTCTGTGCTTAAAGGAATTTAGGGATTGCAGGATGCTGTATTTTTTGTAAATGACATCTGACTACTCACGTTTTAGGTGTTGGATGCTTCATGGTACATGCCACAAGAGAGCAGGGACCCATGGCAAGAGTACCAGGTTTGTCGATCAGTTGTGATGTTCTTTGTTTCCCCCTTATTGTGACAGTCTCTACCATCTGAACTATTGTGATATGCTCAGGCGGCCCATATTCCTGGTGCGCTGTTCTTCGACATAGATGGCATTGTTGATCGGACAACTGATGTGAGAAATGTTTTCAGTTATAAACTTCTTTATTCATTTATGAGATCGTTTTGACTTGATTAAATAAGAAGCGATGATATCTTGGTGTATTGGTAATTGAGTGAACTTATTTATGTATGTTTATTTTGCCACCAACTGGGAACTTACACTTCCCATTAAAATTACAAGGCGTATGTTGAACTGTATTGTACTGCGCTTTTTTGTCTTCTGCCTTTGAAGATATGCCTGACTTACTTTTACTGCATGCAATTGTTTCAGTTGCCACACATGCTGCCATCAGAAGAGGCTTTTGCAGCAGCAGTTTCAGCACTTGGTATAAAAAACACTGATAAAGTTATTGTTTATGACGGAAAGGGGTTCTTCAGTGCACCGCGTGTTTGGTGGTAAGTAGAACTCTTGGGTTTAGTTTTAACAAAATGTTGAAATCGACTAACTATTGCTAATGCACAAAGACAGTTAAGCTGATGATGTATAAGATGTTCAAAGTTCAAGCTGATTTGTTTTCATATTTTTATTCAGTGCATGTAAAGGCTACCTCTTTACTCTTTGTAGTATCTGACATCTGTAAAATTTAATAGTTAATTAATTTGTCGCCCAATGTTCAAATGATGGCTTACTTCAATGTATAGTTTGCAAACAACTAAACTGATCCTTTTTTATCAGTTTTGGTATGGTGCAGAAAACCAAATTAAATGACTCCATTTGTTGTCTGGAAATATAAACTCAAGAGTCAGACACTGCACATGGAAATATACCTAGCAAACATGCCAGACTTGTCATTTCCTGTCTTGATTAATTAAATGATTTTCCTATAAATGCAAAATTCCATGAAATTTATGCATACTTAATCAATTAATAGGATGTTCAGAGTTCTTGGACATAGTGAAGTCTGGGTCTTAGATGGAGGCTTACCTCAGTGGCGAGCTTCTGGGTTCAATCTTGGAAACAACTGTCCTGATGATATAGTTCTGAAATCTAAGGCTGCCAATAGCGCTGTTGAAACAGCTTACAGTGGTGAATTGGTGAGATATCTCTATTGATGGTCTGTCTACTGCAAATTCTCTTCTTTCCTTTTTTCCTGACTAATCATGGTTTCATTCTTGTAGGCAAATGGTGCAACATTTCAGACTGAATTTCAACCTCAGCTATTCTGGACGCTAGAAAAGGTTAGCTCTCCATCTTACCTGAAAACATAAGTCTTCTCATTTTACCTGAAATCTTTCTTGCATCCTTATAGATACGGGTAAATGACTGATTGTGAATTACTCCGCATTAGAATCGGTTTTGTTCATATGATCATATCTCATGGTCTTGATTCTTTGGAAAAGAACTTAGCTTTTGTAGAATAGAAGACATGAAGATGACATAACTAAGTGAAACAACAATATCTGATTATACATGTGTATGTTGAGCTGTTCTGTTTGTGTAACAGGTAAAAGGCAATGTAGCTGCTCAGGCTCACCAACTAGTCGATGCCCGAGCAAAGGGAAGGTAACATATCCTACCTGCCCCTCTTTGATTACTCTAATTGGAAGGGTCGATTGTAGAAGCTCTGGTCATAATTAAATGTAGCATAGAACTTTCTTGCAGTACAGAAGTTAAAAAAGTTTTTCTTCAAAAAGAAAAGGTTGATGACAATAGTTTATGTTTCAAATTGGATATGGTGATTCATCTAACTGTTTAATTCCTAGGGATTGCATTAAACAGGAATGTGTAGTGAAAGCTGTAGTTTCTTATTGTTGTCATGAAATATTTATAGATTTGATGGAGTGGCACCAGAACCAAGGGAAGGAGTAAGAAGTGGGCATATACCTGGAACTACATGTCTTCCATTCCCTGAGGTGGGTACAGTGCAAATGTGCAATATATTACATAATACTTTGACAACCACAAATTGCTAAGAAATTGACATTGTTGGCCTTCTCTCAGATGTTTGATAGTGCACCAATGCTTCTCCCTGCAAATGAGCTATCCAAAAAGTTTGAGCAAGCAGGTCTGAATTCTGTTTCATCTCACTGTTCTGGCCCAAAATTCATAATTTAGGAAAAGAAAATTTTCAATGCACAACAATACAGAAAGCAGAACAACATCAATTAATAATTCAATTATGTATATCTTCTGACCTAAGGAAAAGTTTATTAGGTTAATCATGTGTACATCAAGTACAAAAGTTTCACTAAGGGATAGCAATAATAGAACCCTGTTTTTATTTTTATCCAGGGATTTCCCTTGATCATCCGATTGCGGTCACATGTGGATCTGGCGTGACTGCCTGCATAGTTGCTCTGGTGTGGAAATCTTGCCTTCTCTTCTAGGTTAAGTCATTGACTCCACGAAGCAGCCTCTAACCAATATCTCTTTACAGGGGCTATATAGAATTGGGAAACATGATGTTCCAGTTTACGACGGATCTTGGACAGAATGGGAAGCTCAGCCAGATAGTGATTACCCAAAAATTACTTCCACAGCCTCTTAAATCAACCATTCTGAAGTGATGAATGCAGTTGTTGCATCCTGCACATTCAGCCCAGGTTGTCAGTACAATGATATTTCTCCATGGCAAAGCTTTGCACCTAAGTTGATACAGAGGCTTCAGGGAAAAGATATACATATTGTACTATGGCCAATGACTAGCTGATAATGAATTAATTCTATGTCAATTTTTTGAGACATTGACATTATTCTATAACCGATGTTGTACGTACTAGAATTCTTGACTTGAAAACAACATTAACCAACTGAATTGATTGGATGCAACCTGTTTTTATTTTCATAGCCTCCCATATTCTGCAACGTTGCAACAAAAAGAGAGTTGTTGCACATCGAGTGTGGAGCACCTGACCAAATTTTCATCTTGTGCAAATTTATTTTGTAGCCCAAATGAAATCAAACATTAAAAAAAATACTGCTTGGAATTGAGCAACCGGTACGATACAAGTAAGAGCAACAGTTTGCTCTGGTCATGTCACAAGTGAAGTATTCAGCACACATGGATACTGACTCGAAAACAACATTAGCCATCTGAATTGTGTATTTTAAAAGATTTAACTTGCCCTCGTATAATGGGGTGACAACTGCTTCTGCATTTTCACATGCCACAAATCACCGTAGTACATGCTAATCAGGACCGAACCTCTGCAGGACATCTGAATTGTGTATTTTCAACACCGGCTGACCGCGGCTGCCATCGGGGAACTGGACTTTCTGCGAGTTTGCCTCTCACGGATCTCCCTCAGCGAGACGCCCAACGTCCGTACCATCACCCTGGGCCCCTCTGCCAACTTCAACACCGGAGACAGTTTATAGAGCCCTGCACTCCTCTGGGTGCATCGTCCCCGGCCAGGACATCAACTGGGCCTGCTTCGCACCACTCAAGGTTCGCGTTTTCTTCTGGATTCTACGCCTCCAGAAAACCAGAACTCGCTCGCTGCTACACCGCCTCGACTGTGTGCCCTCTCCCGACTGTCCATTTTGCCCCGGGCATACAGAGGACGTGTCGCACTTGTTCGTCTGCTGCCCCCGCCTCCGTCCCCTGTGGAGCATCATCTCCCCCTCGGGGAGTCTGCACGCTGGTTCCGACCTGCCATCTCTCCTGGATGGCCTCTCCGAAGACCTGCCACGGATGCACGTAAAAGCGCGGAATACCGCCATCCTTGCTCTCCTGTGGTCGGTGTGGAAATCCCGGAATATGATGGTCTTCGATGCGGATCTCATGTCTACTACCCAGGTGGTTGCCATGGTCGTTGCCCACCTCCGCCTATGGATCGTCCGTGCCTCTACGAAAATCGACACGGCCCCCCTTCTTGCCTGGTGTCGGTCCATCTCCTAGCTTCCCCCCTGCTGCCCCCTCTCTCCCTCTGTAATATCCCCATGTAATCCCCCCCCCTCTTCCCGTACCTCGTGCGCGGTATGCCGCCCCCAGACCCCCCAAGTGTACTGAGCCAGGATCTCGCACTACTGCGGGATCGCCTTCCCTTGTAAAATGTAAAATGTTTGGTTCTATGGAATATATGAGTTCAGGTGGGCAATCGCCCCCCGTTGTTTTCTCAAAAAAAAAAGGACCGAACCTCTGCAGGACATCTGAATTGTGTATTTTCAAAGATTTAACTTGCCCTCATATAATGGGGTGACTAACTGCTTCTGCATTTTCACATGCCACAAATCACCGTAGTACATGCTCATCAGAACCGAACCTCTGCAGAGCATGTAAAATCTCATTCGCACCTCATCTGCAACACAACCCATTCCCATCTCGCATATTCTTTCTACCAGATTGTTTTCCTTCTTCCAGCCGAAGCTACTATACAACAGCGAAGCCGGAGGCGCTCAAGCAAATAAAACAAAACCTGAGTGAAACCTGAGGCTACTGAATTCTACTACACGAGTGCATCTGATAGCAGAAACCCCAGAGACAGATCAGCCAGCACAGGTCTCTTTTTGGTGTACTTCTGTAACTGTAACCCCAGCAGTGCTCCCTTGATTGCTTAACATTGCAGATTCCCCACTGAACGTTTAGAGATCATCAGCAACACAGCCCATTCATATGTTGCATATTCTTTCTACCAAGCATTTAGATTGTGCTTTCCTTCTTCCATTTTCCCTTCTTCCAGCCGAAGCTAGATACAACAGTGAAGCCTGAGGCTCTCAAGAAAATAGAATGAAACCTGAGAGGCCACTGAATACAGCTATCCTGAATCAGATTCACTAGTGCATTTGACAGCAGAAACTCCAGATACGGATCAACCAGCACAGGTCTGTTTTTTGTGTACTTCTGTAACTCCAGCAGTGCTCTCTTGATTGCTGCACATTGCAGATTCTCCACTGAACGTTTGGAGATCATCAGCAACCATAAAGGCACGAACACCATCCTTGTGATCTATCCAGCTGTATCCACCACCTTTCACGACTCCACGGCTAATCATCAGTGCCCTAACACCTGATGCATCTCCATGTCGGCCTAAGGAAGCATATATGTTTGACAAGAGCACATAAGGTGATGGATTCTTTGGATCAAGGTGGAACAGGTGCTGCGCGGCACATTCCCCCAATTCAGCATTGTGATGTACCGCACATGCAGCAAGTAGAACTTCCCACAATATAGGATCATCTTTGCACGGCATTCTGTCTATTAGGGCCTCCACTTCAACAAGACGACCCGCTCGCCCCAATCCATCTATGAGACATGTGTAGTGCTCAGCCACTGGTGTAATTCCGTAAGTGCTACCCATGGAATCAAATAATGCAATAGCTTCGTCTATGAGCCCGGAGTGACTACATCCTGTTAGGACAGCAATGAACGTGACACTATCTGGCCTTTGTTCTGTAGTTAACATATGCTCAAACAATTCAACAGCTTTCTCTCCAAAACCATTCTGAGCATATCCATGTATCATCTCATTCCATGCAACTATGTTCTTAGTCACCATGGTGTCAAAGCAAAGGCGTGCCTCATCCATGTTGCCACATTTGGCATACATATCAATCAGGGCACTGCCAACATAGACATTTTGATCATAACCATCTTTCACAACCTGTGCATGTATCTGCCTACCTTGAGGTACTGAAGACAATTTTGCACATGAATTAATCATACTGGCATAGGTGGATTCTGTGGGCATCATTCCATTTCTACGCATCTGCTTGAAGAAATCAAAGGCCTCTTTGTTAAAAGAATGGATAGACAAACCTGAGATCATGGCATTCCAACACACCACATCTCTGTCTGTCATCCTGTTGAAAATGCACCTAGCAGTACCAATCTGCCCACATTTCGAATACATATCCACCAAACCACTAGCGACGAACATGTCATTATGTAACAGGAGTCTTACTGAAGCAGAATGAACTTGCGCTCCGAGATCCAAAATCCCCAATCTGGAGCATGAACTGAGGATCACGGCCAAAGTTGTCCGGTCAGGCTGCACATTTTGATGCTGCATCCTCCTAAACAACTCGACTGTGTCTTGATGCAGCTCCTCCTGGCAGTAGCCAGATAAAAGTGTGTTCCATGTAGTCAAACTCGGACTTAATATCTTGTCGAACATTGCACGAGCAGACGGAACATCCTTCGCCCTAATGCAAGATGCGAGCATGTTACTGTAACTGACCTCATTGGGCTCAGAGCCTGACTCTACCATCAGGTTCAGTACTTCTAAAGCCTTCTCATAACTGCCCGCCTGGCCGAATCCAGTTATAAGGATGTTCCAAGAAACGATACTGACGGTGGGCAACGACTCGAAAACCTTGACGGCCTCATCCATTTGCATGCACTTGGTGTACATGTCGATCAATGAGTTCCCCACATGCTGGTCTGACCCAAAGCCTTTTCTGACAATCAAGGCGTGAATGCACTGTCCAAGCTGGAATGCGCGACTAACGTTGAACTCACTGGAGCAAGCTTGCGCGCACGAGCCGAGGACACTGGAGACAGACACCGGATCAACGCGGATCCCGCTCCTGCACATCCTGGCGAACAGCCTGAGCGCATCGTCGACGGACCCGGTCAGCGCCAGCCCTCCCATCATCGCCGTGAACGACACCTCGTTCGGGCTTGCCATCCCGTCGAACAGCCGGACCGCCTCCCCGACGCTCCCACACTTGGTGTACATGCCGAGGAGCGCGTTCTCGACGAACTGGTTCTCGTCGAGCCCGACCTTGACGGCGAGGCCGTGGCAGCGCCTCCCGTCCTCGGGCGCGCCCACGGCGCCGCACGCGCTGAGCACGCTGGCGAGCGTGAAGTGCGTCGGGACGAGGCCCTCCCGCAGCATCCCGTCGTAGAGCTCCAGCGCCTCGCCCGCGCGCTCCGACCGCGCGAGCGCGGCGATGACGGTGTTCCAGGAGACGACGTTCGGCTCGGGCATTTCGTCGAGCAGAGAGCGGGCCGCGTCGAGGTCCCCCGCGCGGCTGGCCGCCGAGAGCGCGGCGTTGTAGGAGTAGGCGTTGGGGCGGGGCAGGTTGCGGAAGGCGCGGAGGGCGTCGCGCGGGAGGCCGGAGAGGGAGTAGAGCTCGACGAGGCGGTTGAGGAGGAAGGTGTCGCCGGCGAGGCCGGCGGCGAGGACGCGCGCGTGCGCGGCCTTGGCGTGAACGCGGCTGGGCTTGGGGCTCCGCTTGATGCAGGCCTGCAGCACGCCCGCGAGCTGGGCCGCCGGGTTCGCCATGTCCGCCGGAGCTAGCGGCAAGTACAAGGGCACGTCTCTTATAGTGTGGGGTAGAGCCCATTAACTCGTTACTGTATTATGGAAGTTCGGTTTGACGGTTTGTGCCTGGGCTGATCGGCAAACCCTATACACCGCCCATTGTGGCGCCGAAACCTCGCACAGGTCGTTGATCGGACTTGGGGTGATGGGGGGATCTCGTCAGCGGACTTAGGGGTGAGGGTGGCCAACCGGACTTAGGGTTAGCGGTGAGGGCGGTCGGCTAGACTTAGGGTTAGGGGTGAGGTGGGGGTCTCGCCGGCATCGGAGAAGGGGGAGTCTAGAGGGATGGTCGGTCGGAAGGCAGCGGATCGGCAAACGTGACGACTCAGGCAAGGTCGGGCGGCGAGGAAGCGCGGAAGTGACACCGTTCGAGGGAGGTGGGGAGACGGTTAGGCCGACGGTGGGTGAATGGGACGACAATGATCTAGGAACGAACGATAGGAGTTAACATTTGTCCCTTTCTAGGGCCGCATGTAAATCGAAGCAAATGGAAGATAAGGGCAAAGCGAAGGAGAAAGAAAGTGGTATAGTAGATTTCGATATTTTTATAGTCAAATATTACAAATTTTGAGTTCAGAAAAAAATGCAAAGTATTTTAGGAAGGGGGGAATATTAATCATTTTACCATCGACTTTATATGATGTTGAAAAGCTCTGATCATCAGATAAACTATGTATCACTAATTACGTCAAAAAATCCATAAATTTTATCTATAAGTTTTAAAAATAAAACATTTCAGGACTTTCTCAACAATATATCCTACAAGCATGCAGAATCATAACGCGGAATTCTTTTGAGTACACAAAATTAACAAAATCTGATACTCAAATGCACGACTTTTCATTTTTGTAGCTTAAAATACACAGTATTTTCAATTGACAGTTGTGTGGTATACATCACTAGCTATATTTTGTTTTTTTCAAAAAAAATTGAAACTCAGAAATATAAATTTTTTTCTTTAAAAAAAGATTACTAGTGCCCATGTACACCAAATCTCCACTTAATTTAATAACATATTTTTTTTCATTTTCCCCATGTGTGTGAGATAATTCCTGAATCTAGGAAGAACGCCACACTTGATACTCCCGAATCTAGGAGTACGCTTGTGTTTAGTTTTTTTTTCGATAAAGGAGTATAGCTCCAGCCTCTGCATCAATAGATGCACATGGTTTGCTTTATTAAAATCAAACTATCAAGTCAGAATAGATCATCATCACTTATTACACTCATGAAAACGATAAGGTCGATACATGAATCAACCAAATAAAAATACGGCTAACAGAAAAGATATGCATTTGCTATTCTATTAAGATGCCGCCAACCAGTAGCCTGGAAAAAAGAAATCATGAGCAACCACTAGCATCCGGTTGCATCCTCCCGCTGCTCCACTGGGAGAAGAAAAACCCATTGCTGAATTGAATGAGCAGCCCGTCGGATATCTGGAAAAAATTAGTCCCACTTTATTTGTTAAAGATAATATCATTTCTAGTCCTCTAGATAGCCCAACAAATAGCCGAAACACCAATTCTAATCTTCAGTTTATCAAGTTTTCTCACACCACTGAGCCATCTACCAAACATATTAGTAATATTAGCTGGTGGCGGAATATTATAAGTAAGGTAGATCATACGCCATATTATCTTCGCAAAAGGGCAATGTAAGAACGAATAATTAACGGTTTCAGTGGAATCACAAAAGCAACTTTTTTGACATCCCTTCCACTTCCATTTAGCCAAATTATTCTTAGTTAAAAGCGGAAATACTTTTGTACACCCACGCATGGGTGTGGGTGTTTCTATCACCGTTCATTTATTCCTCAAGATTCGTGCCCACCATGGTAGATAGAAAGATTCCTTTCTCTCTCCTCTTTTTATCCGAATCTTAAAGCACAATGAACGGTGACGGAAACACCCACACCCATGCGTGGGTGTACAAAATCCACTCTCAACCTTATTATTAAGGAACCACATAAATATTTTAATTTTCAACGGGATCTTTAATTTCCATAGATACTTACGAAGATACATAGTATGCTCATTCATCCAATCAAGGTACATAGACTTGACTGTAAAAAGACCCGAATCAGAAAGCTTCCAAATAAACTTATCTGGTTCAGTTGTTAAGTTAACTAGTTGAATGTCCGTGCGTTGCTACGGTCCACTAAACTTTTTGCTAGTTCATATGTAGATATGATGCATGTGAAATTCACGTGTACAAAAAAGATAGCTACAAAATATTCAGGAAACATTAAGACGTGTTTATTGTACCACAACTTACCATTCTACACAATTATTCTTCCTCCGATCCTATATGATTATTGTTAAGCTTTCTTTTCTAAGTATGATAACTTGAACTGAGAGCTTTTGTGAGGTACATCACCTTACCCCTTCAAAAGGGTACCATTGAAATTTCTGAAGAGTCATTATGTGGCTGCTTTTAAGGAGTTTAATTTGTATATAGATATGGAAAGTCACCACTGAACTTTTAATTACATGTAAAATATACTACTTAATTGTATGTTAAAAATATAATACTTTCTTTTAAAGGATAAAAAATATTCTACTTAATTACACACAAATTCTATAAACAAATGGTTCAAGATAGTAATCAATTATATAGCCAAAAATGAAAAAGAAAATAATTCTTGAAAGCTGCATGGTTAAAAACATTTGGTGATAATTAAAGTTGTACTACACTTAATATGATGTCATGTTTTCCCCTTGTCTAACAAAAACCAAATTGAAAATGTGCAAAATGGCAACATCTACTATGATTTATCGTCATCCATGCATTTTAGGTGACTTTTCTGAGAAAAATATTTTCTACCATAAATGTTGTTACATAGATCTAAAACGTTTCTTTTATTAAACAAGACAAAAGACCCGCAATTTTTATTAGCAGAGAAAAAATGGTCAGTTATTAGCGAAAAATCTGCCAAAAATGGTACCCACAACCTCACCGACTGTCAGGGAATATGATAGTTGTGAAGGCACACTCACCCACCTGGCTACCCATAGAAGTTACACACACAGACACCCCACCAAGGCAGGGACGTCATCATCATCATTTTACATCGACCCGTCTTCTCTGAAGAAGCGACCACCAAGGAAGATATCAACGTAGCAAAAACGTGAAGCTCAAGCCGGACTAAGCCAAACAGGTGACTCCTCGCGCGCAGAGACTTACAACTCTGACTACAATGACAAGCTCTAGAGAGAAGATGTGCAAGACCCGCTCCCCCACCAGGCCACCCCCGCATACCATTTTACGCCGCTCAAATGAAGACCGCTCAAATGAAGACGCTTGGAAACATAGCGTCTCCGACTTCACATCGAAACAAGCCAACTAACAAGGTCTTACCGCAACCGGACCATCGCTCATTGTCGTCACCACTGCAACGCAAGCCACCACCGGGAACCCACACATCACCGCCTGGGCACCTGCTAATTGCGATGTTGTGCACGTTCAGCCCAAGGAAAGTGTGAGCGAGGCAGATGATCTTCAAGACACGGCCGAAAGAGGGTAACCACGTGGAGCCGCCTTCGCCTGACACCTTGCCAAGGTCCTGGATTTTACCCAAAGAACATGGCCTGAGATCATGTGTGACGGGGAGCTACACGGGCGGCACCTCCATAGAGGACCACAACGTCCACGAAAGCTGCCACTGCCGTCCGGCAAGCCCATCGTAGTTAGCATTGCCAGCCCACAGATCCGCTGACCCGTGCACCTCTAGAGCATCAAAAGCACCACCGTCGTGGTAGATCCACCACAAACCTTGTTGGCACAAAAATCCAACGAGCCTGAACCGAGTGCCAGATCCGACGACCTCCACGCCGCGTCGCAGTCTCGCATAGCAGCCGAGAGCCTCCAAGGAACCTAGGAGGCAGGGGCACCATCCTGCCCCAGCTAATCGAAGATGCTGTACGGAGCTTGAAGCCGTAGCCCAAAGCCTTGACCAAGAGCTACTGCAGCCATGGCCCCAGCCTCCACCGTGCCATAGGGTCGGTGTCATGAACCTCCACCGGACGCCATCAGCCACCGCATCTCCGGAAGCCAAAGGCCACGACGAACTGAAGATCCGAGCCTCCCCCACCAAAGTTGTTGCGCGCACGAGGAAGAAATCCCCTCTACCACCATCTACCGGCCAGGCTTAGGTTGGATCCTCCGCAGTCAGGTTGCTTTCATTATGTTGGGTTTAAAAGGAAAGCAATAATTCTTGCCAATTTCCTTCCTAATTGCATGAGTGTAAAAATACAGATAAGTTAGTTATGGTGCGAAGTGAAATTTGCAACCTGAATGAGTAGCTGCATGCATTCTAACGAGACATCGAGGACGAGCAACGAAGCCAATGGTGCGAAGTGAAATTTGCAACCTCGTTCGGATTGAAACAAATGGAAACATAATATGTCAACAGTGGCGTTGTTGTATGGTCCCTCCACTGCTCCCTCCCAATGACGCAACAGGATGGCGACGACGACTGGTCTAGGTGCACCCGAGTGGCGATGACCTGCAACGCCATGCCCGGGGTCGTAGGGCCCGTGTCGGCGCCTCTGTGCAGCAGTGCTAGCGTGTAGTTGACGTGGGCGTAGTAGCTTCCTTGTGACGGTAAAGCACTCGTCTGTTGGGAACCCCAAGAGGAAGGTATGATGTGTACAGCAGCAAGTTTTCCCTCAGTAAGAAACCAAGGTTTATCGAACCAGTAGGAGCCAAGAAGCACGTTGAAGGTTGATGGCGGCGAGATGTAGTGCGGTGCAACACCACGGATTCCGGCGCCAACGTGGAACCTGCACAACACAACCAAAGTACTTTGCCCCAACGAAACAGTGAGGTTATCAATCTCACCGGCTTGCTGTAACAAAGGATTAGATGTATAGTGTGGATGATGATTGTTTGCAGAAAACAGTAAAACAAGTATTGCAGTAGATTGTATTCGATGTAAAAGAATGGACCGGGGTCCACGAGTTCACTAGAGGTGTCTCTCCCATAAGATAAATAGCATGTTGGGTGAACAAATTACAGTTGGGCAATTGACAAATAGAGAGGGCATGACAATGCACATACATGACATGATGAGTATTGTGAGATTCAATTGGGCATTACGACAAAGTACATAGACCGATATCCAGCATGCATCTATGCCTAAAAAGTCCACTTTCAGGTTATCATCCGAACCCCTTCCAGTATTAAGTTGCAAACAACAGACAATTGCATTAAGTATGGTGCGTAATGTAATCAATAACTACATCCTCGGACATAGCATCAATGTTTTATCCCTAGTGGCAACAGCACATCCACAACCTTAGAACTTTCTGTCACTGTCCTAGATTTAATGGAGGCATGAACCCACTATCGAGCATAAATACTCCATCTTGGAGTTAAGAGTAAAAACTTGGCCAGAGCATCTACTAATAACAGAGAGCATGCAAGATCATAAACAACACATAGGTAATAGATTGATAATCAACATAACATAGTATTCTCTATCCATCGGATCCCAACAAACACAACATATAGCATTACAGATAGATGATCTTGATCATGTTAGGCAGCTCACAAGATCCGACAATGAAGCACAATGAGGAGAAGATGAAAATCTAGCTACTGCTATGGACCCATAGTCCAGGGGTGAACTACTCACTCATCAATCCGGAGGCGACCATGGCGGTGTAGAGTCCTCCGGGAGATGATTCCCCTCTCCGGCAGGGTGCCGGAGGCGATCTCCGAACCCCCGAGATGGGATTGGCGGCGGCGGCGTCTCTGGAAGGTTTTCCGTATCGTGGCTCTCGGTACTGGGGGTTTCGCGACGAAGGCTTTAAGTAGGCGGAAGGGCAGGTCAGGGGGCGTCGCGAGGGGCCCAGGAGACAGGTCGGCGCGGCCAAGGGTGGGGCCGAGCCGCCTACCCTCCTGGCCACCTCGTGGCCCCACTTCGTTGACTCTTCGGTCTTCTGGAAGCTTCGTGGCAAAATAGGACCCTGGGCGTTGATTTCGTCCAATTCCGAGAATATTTCCTTACTAGGATTTCGAAACCAAAAACAGCGAGAAAACAAGCAATCGGCTCTTCGGCATCTCGTTAATAGGTTAGTGCCGGAAAATGCATAATAATGACATATAATGTGTATAAAACATGTGAGTATCATCATAAAAGTAGCATGGAACATAAGAAATTATAGATACGTTTGAGACGTATCAAGCATCCCTAAGCTTAGTTCCTACTCGTCCCGAGTAGGTAAACGATAACAAAGATAATTTCTTAAGTGACAATGCTACCAACATAATCTTGATCAATACTATTGTAAGCACATGTAATGAATGCAGTGATTTGAAACAATGGTAAATGACATGAGTAAACAATTGAATCATAAAGCAAAGACTTTTCATGAATAGAACTTCAAGACAAGCATCAATAAGTCTTGCATAAGAGTTAACTCATAAAGCAATAATTCAAAGTAAAGGTATTGAAGCAACATATTGGAAGATGAAGTTTCAGCGGTTGCTTTCAACTTGTAACATGTATATCTCATGGATATTGTCAATGTAAAGTGATATAACAAATGCAATATGCAAGTATGTAGGAATCAATGCACAGTTCACACAAGTGTTTGCTTCTTGAGGTGGAGAGAGATAGGTGAACTGACTCAACATAAAAGTAAAAGAATGGCCCTTCGCAGAGGGAAGCATTGATTGCTATATTTGTGCTAGAGCTTTGGTTTTGAAAACAAGAAACAATTTTGTCAACGGTAGTAATAAAGCATATGAGTTATGTAAATTATATCCTACAAGTTGCAAGCCTCGTGCATAGTATACTAATAGTGCCCGCACCTTGTCCTAATTAGCTTGGATTACCGGGATTATTGTGGCACCCCCGGGATCAGGGTTAGACAAATACCAGATCTTCGTCTGACATAAGCCTAACCTAGAGCTCGAGAGACTACAGTGAGAGAATCGGTAACACAACAGTGACTCTATGACTCAAGAAGTAATACAAGCTCATAAGCGAGCGAAGAACCAAAGCATTACAAGCGGAGGTCACCGACCCGACATACATCAATCAACGGAAGCAAAGTTATGCTATTAGACATAGCAAGATAGCAAAAGGCCTAAGAGGCCGAGGAGCATAACGGCGACGTCCCGGCCCATAGATTCCAGGCTGCCACCGGGAACCCCAAGCTACTCGTCGATGTCGACTAGAAACCACCATCCGTTGAAGCGACTTCGTCCGAAACAAAAGCATGCAAAGCTGAGTACAGGGACTCAGCAAGACTTAGTACAACCTTTTAGCAAAGCGGGTATGCGGGCTTTCTGTGGAGCTTCTTTTGCATAAAGCCAATTTTCCTTTGTAAGATAAGAGAGAGGAGAAGTTCGACTACTCAGAACCTTTAAAAGGGGATAAGAGAGCGACATCTCTATCTCCATTGATCATCATATTGTATCCACCAATCTTCATCATCTCGAACCACTATCCTCGGATCACCCCCTCAACACCCGGAGAAGGTGTCCGTAAACACACATTGATTTCCAAGTTTTACGATTAGGTTCAAGTTGTCTATGATCACAGAATCCATTCCCAAGTCGTCCATAACCGTGGACACGGCTTTTCAAAAAGATTTAACCCTGCAGGGGTGCACAACTTTACCCACACGTGCCAACCGATTCTTAGTGCCAGACATTAGCTCTCTTCCTTGGAAAGCCGGCAGAGAGTGGTTGACCACGACCTTTACCTTGCTGTCGCCGAGACCATGAGTCACGCGCTAAGGATTGTTCCACCGTAACGGGTCAAGTCCCGAAGTCGGTCCTTAACGATGTGTACCGAGGTGGGTTTCCCCAGAGGCCGCAACCCCCAGCCACCACGACCACGCTTACCTGCCTGTTATGTACCTTTACCCCCAAGCAAAATGCAATGCATATGACCAGGTAACGCGCAAACTATGTGACTCATGGAATCTACTAGGCAAGTTAGTGAGTCGAGAGGGTACCATAATAGGGCCTCGTGTGGTTGTACGCTCGGTCTTGGTTCAAGAGGCGAGAACTCAGTTCCTAGGGTCGGCAGAAACGAAACAACCCACCACATCCCAATGTGGCCTCTCGTCTGAGCCTTTAATCATGTTTATCATCATCTCTATACTTACCACGTCAACCTGTCAAGCTAGATTCATTTCATTTCATTGTGAGGCTCCAGTCCGAAGACCGGAGTAGTAGCGTAACAAACTAAGCATGGCTAAGCATAAGATATAAAGGCTCTAGCGATGCACACATGCCAAACCTAGTTATGCTAGGAGCAGTGGATCAGGGTATTTGAGGCTACAAGGGTGGAACATGCAATAGATAGGGTAACTCTACCTATCGATAAAAGACAGTTGAATCGTATGCAATATGTAGGAACTAGAGTAAAAGCATTTCAAAATCATATATGAACCAGGCTAGGGCTTGCCTTTGTCCCTATCAAAGAAATATGGAATCTTCGAAGATCTTGTGATTGACTTGTTCGTCGGAGGATAATTATTGATCTTCGGTGTTGTCGTTCTTCATTGTCTCGAGCACGGGTTCTATCGATCGCGAAGAAGCAAACACTAGAAATAGAGAAATAACATTCAATACATGGCATAATGCAATGCACATACAATATGGATGATATGTCATATTAAAGGAATTAAGTAAACCCTAGGTGCATCATCGAGGTTAAGGGGTTCCGGCATCGGACCCAGACATATGAGAGGGGTGTATTAGGGTTTTCTACTAAGCTCCACATTTAATTGGTTCAAAGATGTATGAAACATGGATAAACAATTAGGAAATGTTTTTCCGATCATTTTGATATATAATTTTATATTTTTTTCTGATTTAAAATGAATTATTTATGAATTTCCCAAGTTTAATTCATTTTAAATCAATTTCGAGAAAATTATATAAATAATAATAAAGTTGGACCCACATGTCATAATATTATTATTTTCCAAATATTTATGAAATTATTAAAATTCTGACAGATGGGGTCCACCTGTCATATTATTTTCTATTTAAGAAATACAGAAAATAAAACAGAAAATAGGAAAAGCTATTAATGACATCACGCTGACGTCACGTCAGCGGCGCCATGAGCTCAAAATTGAGCTCGGGCTGAGCTCAATCGGCCGTTCTGGCCGCGATTGAGGGCGAGCGAGGGGGGGGGGGAAAGAAGCGCCTCGACGCGCTGAGGCGTTTGGTGGCGGCGCCGCCCGCTATTGGCCACCGGAGCGTGGCCGGCGGCGAGCGTATGCGGCGGCCGGGGCAGGTGCCTCGCGGCGGCGGCGCTAGGGGGCGAGGGGAGCAGGGCGAGGGCACAGGGAGAGAGAGGAGCTCACCACGAGCTCGATGGAGTGGTCGGCGACGCCGGGGAGGGCTCGCCGGCGGCGTATTTGAGCGGGGCAGGGCCGGCCAGAGGTGGGTTAGGGTTAGGTCTGGGGGGCGCGGGAGAGGGGGAAACTGGGGGGGCTAGGGTTCCGGCGGGGCGGCGGCGAGCTTCTTATAGGCCGCCGGGGGCGGCGGGGAGCATCTGGGCCGCCGGCGCCATCGAGCGGCCGGGCGCGCGCCAGCTCCTGCTTGGTTTCGCGGGGAAGAAGATGATTTTGCGAAAACCCCCCTGTGGAAAACTTCGGCTGGGGGTGGGCTGCTGGCTGGGCCACTTGGGCCGTGTTGGGTGCGGCTAGAGGGAAAAAGAGAGAGGGAGAAGAAGGGGGCCGAGCCCAGGGAGAGAGAGAGAGAGTTTTCTCTCTTTTTTTTTCTATTTTTCTGGTTTTTGTTTCTCTATTCAAATTCAATTTTCAAATCTGTTTGAATTTTCCTTGAAACTCAATTTTGCCAGAGAAGTAAATAGCACACATGGATTTGTTAAATGACATCAAAACCATGTTGTATATTTTGAAAACTTGCAAGATTTGAATGGAGGAAGAAGTAGAAATTGATTTGCATAATTGAAAACAATTCAACTTTGATGCAAATTTTACTCAAATGCAAACTATATGCATGAGATGCACATGAACACTCATTTATTCATAAAGACAAGGTTGGGATGTTACAAATCTACCCCCCTTACAAGAATCTCGTCCCCGAGATTCCTAAGGTAGGAAAAGAGAAGGTAACAAGGACTACGACGGTCTTCAACGAGCTTGTTGATACCACGCCGATCTTCTTTGTTGAAGAAGTTGATCCACGACACCATGAAGAAGTTGACCCACATCACCATGAAGAAGTTGACACACATCAGCATGAAGAACTCTTCATTTTGCCTTCTTCGCTCCAAAGGTAAGAGGGAATAACTCTGGACGGTGGATCTTTACAAAGATCGAGTATCTCATGGTTAACTCATGGAAGGAGTGTTTAAAAACAACTCTTGAGCTAACAAACATGAAACACGTCAAGGTAACGGAGGAGACGAAAGAAGTTTCAAATTTTGGTAGGCAATTGCTCCACGCTTGACAAGATTACGAAGGGACGATGTAGCGAAGAGTTAAACTGCCTTTGATACCATGACGAGACACTCTTAGAGAGGGTGACTCGTAGAAGCACAAATGATTTTCAAACCAGAGAAACTTTGGATTTAAGAATCGTAGTCATTCTTTGGTCAAGGATACATGAAACGATTATTGTCTACTCAAAAGGCTGGGCCCAGATGGCTGACGAATTCACACAACGTGTGAATTGATTGGAACTTCAGGTACAACCAACAAGGGGAGGAGCACTATCTAGTGGAGTGACAAGGATCAGCGGGGAGTGAAATTTCTCCGAACGAAGTTTCTGCCACCGGAGAAATGATTTCGAGGGATTGACCAAGAGACATTGAGCAACTCTGCTTATAATGTTCTCCTTGATGTTATAGACACCAAAATTAGGCTATTGACTAGCCTTCAATAGGTCATCAAGCAAAGGTCAAGACTTTGGAATTGAAAAGACATCATAAGGGCAACTCCTAGAATAAGTTGCACAAGATCCTTATGGGGAGTGGTTATTCTTGTTACTTCAAGAATCTTGTCATTAGGTCTTCCGACTAACTGTGTTAACCACGACATCAATCTTGCCGGATTTACAAAGAGACATATGCCAAAAATCATTGAGAAACACCAACCATCATTGCCGCTTGAGATTTAGCTTAGGTTAGGTGTAAAGATATTTCAGACTTAGCGTCCGAATGGAAATTTTCAACAGTTACCACGAAGGTAAAGTCGCTAGACTCTCAAGTTATAGACTACAATGTCAAGCTCCAAAGGATTTGATCTAGATTGCGTAACACATATGGATGCGACTGCCAAAGGCAATTGCGTGCATATGAATTTGCAATGTAACACAAGTGAGTCCTGATGGGGACATCAAAGAAGATTTTGAAGTTCTTAAGCTTCTTCTCTTTCTTGAACAAATCAGTCAGCGACTTAATGTGCATAGAGGAACTTTTCAAGGAATGGAGGTAACAACCTTGCATCTCAAGATAACTTTGCACTTGCCTGACCAACTTGTGATGATTCCCGAGGATAACAAAGGGAACTCGACTCAGATCCACGGCGACATCTTTCAGCAAGTGCACGTGAACTAGAGAAGGTCACTTCCAACATCCAGAACACATACTTCATGATAACATGAATATGGTTCTCAAAAGTTTCCAACGTTAGTGCGACTTGTCCAATATGAACCTCTTTAGACATGGAGAAAATAAGAATGTCATAGATGGGCTCAACAACAAACTTATCAAGATACTCCAAGAAGAGGGGCTCATATGTTGCATGAACAAGGCAAAAGTATTGGTCAGACCAAAGGACATGAAGGTATACTCAGACGAAGCACCATGAGTATAAACATCATCAAGATAGTCCTTAGAACTGAGTTTGATTTGACGATAGCCCAAACTCAAATCAAATATGGGGAATATAGCACATCCATAAAGGAGATACTTTTTGAATTCAACACAAACAACACTAGACATCCCTTTAGGAAGGAACAAAGTTGAATAGACCTTTTGTCTTCAACTCTCCAAGTTGTTGATTAAGCTCAACCAACTAGTCCAGGGTTATCCAGCACGGTTCTTGGAGAAGGAGTAGTTCAACGAACTAACATGCTCATGAACTCGACAACACGGTCATGTAACAACATGGTGATACTCCTAGAAAGACATCCAGAATATCACGAACCACCGGTATATCACTGAATTCAAGAGGGAAACTTGCTTTACAAAGAAATACGATATGGTCTTGAGAGCTTTGGCATTAACCTAACTCTTTGACCAAAAAGGTGCCAGAATAAACGGACTTGGCAACACCATAAAACTTCGCTTAGTGATTGGTTAACCAATCATGCTAGGGATGACACAATTGTCCTTGGATTTCAAAGCAATTAGAATTGCTAAGAATCTCGGATGGCCACATCAATAAGTACACCCCAACATTCCCAAGCATGAACAACTCGGAGGAAGGGCGAGTATAGATATGTAAGAGCATCACTTCATCAATAAGGCCATGATACAAAGCACGACCTCATGATATAGAAGAGGGTGATAATCTAAGGTAGAACAGAACAGAAGCTAACGAGGCCTCTTAATCTGCGGATTACAACACTTTGACCAAGTCTTTGAAATGGACAAGGTACTGGAGTTTGTTTCTCCTGACATACCGAAGTGGAATGTTTTCACTAACCACAAGGGTAATATACACTGAAGAACACCAATGCACATTCACAACTTGGCTGCTAACTAGCAGACAAAGGTTGGAAAGCAACTAAAGAGGAGGAATATGATCAGGATCAGAATTCCTAAGGTGAAGATGCACAAGTTGACACTTTAGCGAAACTCATGCTGAAAAGGGGGGTGTGGTAGACTCACAAAGAGCACTCTTGTTGTGATCCATTTGGTTCGATGAAAGAACCTCTGCGATAGCTAGTGGAAGGGGAAGTCCTTTGTTGCCGCAATTCAATCACGGCAAGTAACCACAAGCTTGAAGGATAGCTTGATGTGAATTTAGCCATCCCAATGTAATGTTTGAACATTAACACCGGTGTTCAATGGCATGGATCTTGGGTTAAAGACCAGCTTCATGTACTAAGATTCAAACACTTGAATCCAGCACAATCGGGGACCTTCGGTTCAAGTCCAAGGGTTAAAAACCCGGGAAAGGAGTAACTACTAGATGAGTGACACAGAGGACACTCCGAGGTAGTAATCACGGTGTAGCTTCTAGAAGCATGCATAGCTTCCGAAGTACCAAGCAAATAGAAAGGAGACATTCAAGGTGAAAGGAAACCTCGAAGCGAGAACAGAATGATGTGGAACCCACAAATTAGAGAGATCATGATGGAAAGGAATCTCTCTATTGAAACAAAACAAGGAGGATACACATAACACACACGACTCTAGAGAACTCCGCACTAGGTCAACTGGTTTAGAAACGGCATGCCCTTGAGGCACCTAAGTTTGAAAGATTGGAAGAGATAGAAAAAAAACTTTCAAATCAACACAAGGTAAGGCACTTTAGAATTAGAGCGATACCAGATAAGAAGTAAAAAGAAGCCTAATCAGATTTTCGCAAATACTTTTACCTTTCAAATAGTTTTAAAAAACACTAGACTCAACATCGACCAGTAGAAAGGGCTTCCTACAGGCAGTCCTGCTCTGATACCAAAACCTGTGGCACCCCCGGGATCAGGGTTAGACAAATACCAGATCTTCGTCTGACATAAGCCTAACCTAGAGCTCGAGAGACTACGGTGAGAGAATCGGTAACACAACGGTGACTCTATGACTCAAGAAGTAATACAAGCTCATAAGCGAGCGAAGAACCAAAGCATTACAAGCAGAGGTCACCGACCCGACATACATCAATCAACGGAAGCAAAGTTATGCTATTAGACATAGCAAGATAGCAAAAGGCCTAAGAGGCCGGGAGCATAACGGCGACGTCCCGGCCCATAGATTCCGGGCTGCCACACGGGAACCCCAAGCTACTCGTCGATATCGACTAGAAACCACCATCTGTTGAAGCGACTTCGTCTGAAACAAAAGCATGCAAAGCTGAGTACAGGGACTCAGCAAGACTTAGTACAACCTTTTAGCAAAGCGGGTATGCGGGCTTTCTGTGGAGCTTCTTTTGCATAAAGCCAATTTTCCTTTGTAAGATAAGAGAGGGGAGAAGTTCGACTACTCAGAACCTTTGAAAGGGGATAAGAGAGCGACATCTCTATCTCCATTGATCATCATATTGTATCCACCAATCTTCATCATCTCGAACCACTATCCTCGGATCACCCCCTCAACACCCGGAGAAGGTGTCCGTAAACACACATTGATTTCCAAGTTTTACGATTAGGTTCAAGTTGTCTATGATCACAGAATCCATTCCCAAGTCGTCCATAACCGTGGACACGGCTTTTCGAAAAGATTTAACCCTGCAGGGGTGCACAACTTTACCCACACGTGCCAACCGATTCTTAGTGCCAGACATTAGCTCTCTTCCTTGGAAAGCCGACAGAGAGTGGTTGACCACGACCTTTACCTTGCTGTCGCCGAGACCATGAGTCACGCGCTAAGGATTGTTCCGCCGTAACGGGTCAAGTCCCGAAGTCGGTCCTTAACGATGTGTACCGAGGTGGGTTTCCCCAGAGGCCGCAACCCCCCGCCACCACGACCACGCTTACCGCTCGTTATGTACCTTTACCCCCAAGCAAAATGCAATGCATATGACCAGGTAACGCGCAAACTATGTGACTCATGGAATCTACTAGGCAAGTTAGTGAGTCGAGAGGGTACCATAATAGGGCCTCGTGTGGTTGTACGCTCGGTCTTGGTTCAAGAGGCGAGAACTCGGTTCCTAGGGTCGGCGAAACGAAACAACCCACCACATCCCAATGTGGCCTCTCGTCCGAGCCTTTAATCATGTTTATCATCATCTCTATACTTACCACGTCAACTCTGTCAAGCTAGATTCATTTCATTTCATTGTGAGGCTCCGAGTCCGAAGACCGGAGTAGTAGCGTAACAAACTAAGCATGGCTAAGCATAAGATATAAAGGCTCTAGCGATGCACACATGCCAAACCTAGTTATGCTAGGAGCGAGTGGATCGGGGTATTTGAGGCTACAAGGGTGGAACATGCAATAGATAGGGTAACTCTACCTATCGATAAAAGACAGTTGAATCGTATGCAATATGTAGGAACTAGAGTAAAAGCATTTCAAAATCATATATGAACCAGGCTAGGGCTTGCCTTTGTCCCTATCAAAGAAATATGGAATCTTCGAAGATCTTGTGATTGACTTGTTCGTCGGAGGATAATTATTGATCTTCGGTGTTGTCGTTCTTCATTGTCTCGGGCACGGGTTCTATCGATCGCGAAGAAGCAAACACTAGAAATAGAGAAATAACATTCAATACATGGCATAATGCAATGCACATACAATATGGATGATATGTCATATTAAAGGAATTAAGTAAACCCTAGGTGCATCATCAGGTTAAAGGGGTTCCGGCATCGGACCCCGACATATGAGAGGGGTGTATTAGGGTTTTCTACTAAGCTCCACATTTAATTGGTTCAAAGATGTATGAAACATGGATAAACAATTAGGAAATGTTTTTCTGATCATTTTGATATATAATTTTATATTTTTTTCTGATTTAAAATGAATTATTTATGAATTTCCCAAGTTTAATTCATTTTAAATCAATTTCAGAAAATTATATAAATAATAATAAAGTTGGACCCACATGTCATAATATTATTCTTTTCCAAATATTTATGAAATTATTAAAATTCTGACAGATGGGGTCCACCTGTCATATTATTTTCTATTTAAGAAATACGGAAAATAAAACAGAAAATAGGAAAAGCTATTAATGACATCACGCTGACGTCATGCTGACGTTAGCAGCGCCATGAGCTCAAAATTGAGCTCGGGCTGAGCTCAATCGGCCGTTCTGGCCGCGATTGAGGGCGAGCGAGGGGGGGGGGGAAAGAAGCGCCTCGACGCGCTGAGGCGTTTGGTGGCGGCGCCGCCCGCTATTGGCCACCGGAGCGTGGCCGGCGGCGAGCGTATGCGGCGGCCGGGGCAGGTGCCTCGCGGCGGCGGCGCTAGGGGGCGAGGGGGCAGGGCGAGGGCACGAGGAGAGAGAGGAGCTCACCACGAGCTCGATGGAGTGGTCGGCGACGCCGGGGAGGGCTCGCCGGCGGCATATTTGAGCGGGGCAGGGCCGGCCAGAGGTGGGTTAGGGTTAGGTCTGGGGGGCGCGGGAGAGGGGGAAACTGGGGGCTAGGGTTCCGACGGGGCGGCGGCGAGCTTCTTATAGGCCGCCGGGGGCGGCGGGGAGCATCTGGGCCGCCGGCGCCATCGAGCGGCCGGGCGCGCGCCAGCTCCTGCTTGGTTTCGCGGGGAAGAAGATGATTTTGCGAAAACCCCCCTGGGGAAAACTTGGGCTGGGGTGGGCTGCTGGCTGGGCCACTTGGGCCGTGTTGGGTGCGGCCAGGGGGAAAAAGAGAGAGGGAGAAGAAGGGGGCCGAGCCCAGGGAGAGAGAGAGAGTTTTCTCTCTTTTTTTTCTATTTTTCTGGTTTTTGTTTCTCTATTCAAATTCAATTTTCAAATCTGTTTGAATTTTCCTTGAAACTCAATTTTGCCAGAGAAGTAAATAGCACACATGGATTTGTTAAATGACATCAAAACCATGTTGTATATTTTGAAAACTTGCAAGATTTGAATGGAGGAAGAAGTAGAAATTGATTTGCATAATTGAAAACAATTCAACTTTGATGCAAATTTTACTCAAATGCAAACTATATGCATGAGATGCACATGAACACTCATTTATTCATAAAGACAAGGTTGGGATGTTACAATTATCATCGCAATACACATGTTTTAACCAAGTGTCACAAAGGGGTACCTCTATGCCGCCTGTACAAAGGTCTAAGGAGAAGGTTCGCATTGGATTTCTCGTTTTTGATTATTCTCAACTTAGACATCCATACCGGGACAACATAGACAACAGATAATGGACTCCTCTTTTATGCATAAGCATGTAGCAACAATTAATGTTCTCATATGAGATTGAGGATATATGTCCAAAACTGAAACTTCCACCATGATTCATGGCTTTAGTTAGCGGCCCAATGTTCTTCTCTAACAGTATGCATGCTCTAACCATTAAATAAGTGGTAAATCGCCCTTACTTCAGACAAGACGGACATGCATAGCAACTCACATGATATTCAACAAAAGAGTAGTTGATGGCGTCCCCAGAAACATGGTTATCGCACAACAAGCAACTTAATAAGAGATAAAGTGCATAAGTACATATTCAATACCACAATAGTTTTTAAGCTATTTGTCCCATGAGTTATATATTGTAAAGGTGAAGAATGGAAATTTTAAAGGTAGCACTCAAGCAATTTACTTTGGAATGGCGGAGAAATACCATGTAGTAGGTAGGTATGGTGGACACAAATGGCATAGTGGTTGGCTCAAGGATTTTGGATGCATGAGAAGTATTCCCTCTCGATACAAGGATTAGGCTAGCAAAGTTATTTGAAACAAACACAAGGATGAAGCGGTGCAGCAAAACTCACATAAAAGACATATTGTAAACATTATAAGACTCTACACCGTCTTCCTTGTTGTTCAAACTCAATACTAGAAATTATCTAGACCTTAGAGAAACCAAACATGCAAATCAGATTTTAGCATGCTCTATGTATTTCTTCATTAATAAGTGCAAAGTATATGATGCAAGAGCTTAAACATGAGCACAACAATTGCCAAGTATCACCTTATTCAAGATATTATACCAATTACCACATATATCATTTTCCAATTCCAACCATATAACAATTTAACGAAGAAGAAACTTTCGCCATGAATACTATGAGTAAAGCCTAAGGACATACTTGTCCATATGCAATAGCGGAGCGTGTCTCTCTCCCACACAATGAATGCTAGGATCCATTTTATTCAAACAAAACAAAAACAAAAACAAACCGACGCTCCAAGCAAAGTACATAAGATGTGTGATACGTCTCCGACGTATCGATAATTTCTTATGTTCCATGCCACATTATTGATGTTATCTACATGTTTTATGCACACTTTATGTCATATTCGTGCATTTTCTGGAACTAACCTATTAACAATATGCCGAAGTGCCAGTTCCTGTTTTCTGCTGTTTTTGGTTTCAGAAATCCTAGTAAGGAAATATTCTCGGAATCGGACGAAATCAACGCCCAGGTTCCTATTTTGCCCGGAAGCATCCAGAACACACGAGAACCACCAGGGAGGGGGCACAGGCCCACCAAACCCTAGGCCGGCGCGGCCAGGGGGGGCCCGCGCCTCCCTATGGTGTGGCCACCCCTTCAGCCCTCCTGCGCCGCCTCTTCGCCTATTTAAAGCCTCCGTCGCGAAAACCCTGATACGTTCGACGAAACCCACAGAAACCTTCCAGAGCCGCCGCCATCGCGAAGCCAAGATCTGGGGGACAGGAGTCTCCGTTCCGGCACGCTGCCGGAACGGGGAAGTGCCCCGGAAGGCTTCTCCATCGACACCGCTGCCATCTCCACCGCCATCTTCATCACCGCTGCTGCTCCCATGAGGAGGGAGTAGTTCTCCATCGAGGCTCGGGGCCATGCCGGTAGCTATGTGGTTCATCTCTCTCCTATGTACTTCAATACAATAATCTCATGAGCTGCCTTACATGATTGAGATTCATATGATGATGCTTGTAATCTAGATGTCGTTATGCTAGTCAAGTGAATTTTACTTATGTGATCTCCGGAGACTCCTTGTCCCACGTGTGTAAAGGTGACGAGTGTGTGCACCGTGTGGGTCTCTTAGGCTATATTTCACAGAATACTTATTCACTGTTATGAATGGCATAGTGAAGTGCTTATTTATATCTCTTTATGATTGCAATGTGTTTTGTATCACTATTTATCTATGTGCTACTCTAGCAATGTTATTAAAGTAGTTTTATTCCTCCTGCACGGTGTAATGGTGACAGTGTGTGCATCCGTGTTAGTACTTGGTTTATGCTATGATTATGATCTCTTGTAGATTATGAAGTTAACTATTGCTATGATGGTATTGATGTGATCTATTCCTCCTACTTAGCATGAAGGTGACAGTGTGCATGCTACGTTAGTACTTGGTTTAGTCCATTGATCTTTCATGCACTCTAAGGTTATTTAAATATGAACATTGAATTGTGGAGCTTGTTAACTCCGGCATTGAGGGTTCGTGTAATCCTACGCAATGTGTTCATCATCCAACAAGAGTGTAGAGTATGCATTTATCTATTCGTTATGTGATCAAAGTTGAGAGTGTCCACTAGTGAAAGTCTAATCCCTAGGCCTTGTTCCTAAATATCGCTATCGCTGCTTGTTTCTTGTTTTCTTGCGTTACTACTGTCTGCAATACTACCACCATCAACTACACGCCAGCAAGCTATTTTCTGGCACCGTTGCTACTGCTCATACTTATTCAAACCACCTGTATTTCACTATCTCTTCGCCGAACTAGTGCACCTATTAGGTGTGTTGGGGACACAAGAGACTTCTTGCTTCGTGGTTGCAGGGTTGCATGAGAGGGATATCTTTGACCTCTTCCTCCCTGAGATCGATAAACCTTGGGTGATCCACTTAAGTGAAAACTTGCTGCTGTTCTACAAACCTCTGCTCTTGGAGGCCCAACATTGTCTACAGGAAAAGGAGGGGGCGTAGACATCAAGCTATTTTCTGGCGCCGTTGCCGGGGAACTGAAGGAACAAGCTTTCCTCCCTCGTCAACCACGCGCCAGTCCTGGACATCATCAAGTATTTTCTGGCGCCGTTGCCGGGGAGGAAAGGTAAAAGGTACTCACACTCCGGATCTCGGCTACTAAGCTATTTTCGCCGTTGTAAGTACTCGAAGCTATTTCCTTTAGATCCTGCAATTGCATCTTTTTGTTTCTTGTCTACACTAGTTTGGCATAATGGACAAGAATGTGCTTCTTATTCTATTTCCTGATTTAAAACATGGATTGTTTGATGCGAAAATTAAAAAACCTATGGAATCTTATTTGCATGCTGGTAGTAATATTAGTATGAACGCTTTGAACACCATTGTTGATAATAATATAGAAAGTTCTAAGCTTGGGGAAGCTGGTTTTCATGATCTTTTTAGTCCCCCAAGCATTGAGGAGAAAATTTTCTTTGATGATACTTTGCCTCCTATTTATGATAATGATAGTGGTCTTTTGGTGCCACCTACTATGGAGAGTAAATTTTGTTGTGATTATACTATGCCTCCTATATTTGATGATGAGAATAATAATGATAGCTACTTTGTTGAATTTGCTCCCATAACAACTAATAAAATTGATTATGCTTATGTGGAGAGTAATAATTTTATGCATGAGACTCATGATAAGAATGCTTTATGTGATAGTTATATTGTTGAGTTTGCTCATGTTGCTACTGAAAGTTATTATGAGAGAGGAAAATATGGTTGTAGAAATTTTCATGTTACTAAAATGCCTCTCTATGTGCTGAAATTTTTGAAGCTACACTTGTTTTATCTTCCTGATCTTGTCATTTTGCTCTTCATGAATTTATTTGTGTACAAGGTTCCTTTTCATAGGAAGCATGTTAGACTTAAATGTGTTTTGGATTTGCTTCTTGATGCTCTCTTTTGCTTCAAATACTATTTCTAGCGAGTGCATCATTAAAACTGCTGAGCCCATCTTAATGGCTATAAAGAAAGAACTTCTTGGGAGATAACCCATGTGTTATTTTAGTACAGTACTTTGTTTTATTTTGTGTCTTGGAAGTTGTTTACTACTGTAGCAACCTCTCCTTATCTTAGTTTTGTGTTTTGTTGTGCCAAGTAAAGTCGTTGATAGAAAAGTTCATACTAGATTTGGATTACTGCGCAGTTTCAGATTTCTTTACTGTCACGAATTCCGACCTGCCTCTCTGTAGGTAGCTCAGAAAAATATGCCAATTTACGTGAGTGATCCCCCAGATATGTACGCAACTTTCATTCAATTTGGGCATTTTCATTTGAGCAAGTCTGGTGCCATTTTAAAATTCGTCAATACGAACTGTTCTGTTTTGACAGATTCTGCCTTTTATTTCGCATTGCCTCTTTTGCTATGTTGGATGAATTTCTTTGATCCATTAATGTCCAGTAGATTTATGCAATGTCCAGAAGTGTTAAGAATGATTGTGTCACCTCTGAACATGTTAATTTTTATTGTGCACTAACCCTCTAATGAGTTGTTTCGAGTTTGGTGTGGAGGAAGTTTTCAAGGATCAAGAGAGGAGTATGATGCAACATGATCAAGGAGAGTGAAAGCTCTAAGCTTGGGGATGCCCCGGTGGTTCATCCCTGCATATTTCAAGAAGACTCAAGCATCTAAGCTTGGGGATTCCCAAGGCATCCCCTTCTTCATCAACAACTTATCAGGTTCCTCCCTTGAAACTATATTTTTATTCGGTCACATCTTATGTACTTTACTTGGAGCGTCTGTGTGCTTTTGTTTTTGTTTGTGTTTGAATAAATTGGATTACATCATGCTTGTGTGGGAGAGAGACACGCTCCGCTGGTTCGTATGAACACATGTGTTCTTAGCTCATAATATTCATGGCGAAGTTTCCTCTTCGTTAAATTGTTATATGGTTGGAATTGGAAAATGCTACATGTAGTAATTGCTATAATGTCTTGGATAATTTGATACTTGGCAATTGTTGTGCTCATGTTTAAGCTCTTGCATCATATACTTTGCACCTATTAATGAAGAAATGCATAGAGCTTGCTAAAATTTGGTTTGCATAATTGGTCTCTCTATGGTCTAGATAATTTCTAGTATTGAGTTTGAACAACAAGGAAGACGGTGTAGAGTCTTATAATGTTTACAATATGTCTTTTATGTAAGTTTTCCTGCACCGGTTCATCCTTGTGTTTGTTTCAAACAACCTTGCTAGCCTAAACCTTGTATCGAGAGGGAATACTTCTCATGCATCCAAATCCTTGAGCCAAACAACACTATGCCATTTGTGTCCACCATACCTACCTACTACATGGTATTTCTCCGCCATTCCAAAGTAAATTGCTTGAATGCTACCTTTAAACAATTCAAAATTTATCACCTCTGATTTGTGTCAATGTTTTATAGCTCATGAGGAAGTATGTGGTGTTTATCTTTCAATCTTGTTGGGCAACTTTCACCAATGGACTAGTGGCTTCATCCGCTTATCCAATAATTTTGCAAAAAGAGCTGGCAATAGGATTCCCAGTCCCGAATTAATTAACAAAAATAGACACTCCTCCATGGTATGTGATTGTTGGACGGCACCCGAAGGATTCGGTTAGCCATGGCTTGTGTAAGCAAAGGTTGGGAGGAGTGTCATCATAATAAAACTAAAATAAAAAGGCACTCCTTCATGGTATGAGATTGTTGGCGGGCACCCGAGGATTCGGTTAGCCATGGTTTGTGAAAGAAAGGTTGGAAGGAGTGCCATCCAAAAATAAAATAAAATGGGAGCCGCTCTTTGAAGGTTTGTCCGGCAAGGGGGTTAGAGTACCCGCTACCATTCGTTGACAACAACATACACCTCTCAAAACTTTATTTTTATGCTCTCTTTATGTTTTCAAAATAAAAGCTCTAGCACAAATATAGCAATCGATGCTTTCCTCGTTGAAGGACCTTTCTTTTACTTTTAATGTTGAGTCAGTTCATCTATTTCTCTCCACCTCAAGAAGCAAACACTTGTGTGAACTGTGCATTGATTCTTACATACTTGCATATTGCATTTGTTATATCGCTTTGCATTGACAACTATCCATGAGATATACATGTTATAAGTTGAAAGCAACCGCTGAAACTTAATCTTCCTTTGTGTTGCTTCAATACCTCTACTTTGAATTATTGCTTTATGAGTTAACTCTTATGCAAGACTTATTAATGCTTATCTTGAAAGTACTATTCATGAAAAGTCTTTGCTTTATGATTCAGTTGTTTACTCATGTCATTACCATTGTTTTGATCGCTGCATTCATTACATATGTTTACAATATGATCAAGTTTATGATGGCATGTCACTTCAGAAATTATCTTTGTTATCATTTTACCTGCTCGGGACGAGCAGAACTAAGCTTGGGGATGCTGATACGTCTTCGACGTATCGATAATTTCTTATGTTCCATGCCACATTATTGATGTTATCTACATATTTTATGCACACTTTATGTCATATTCGTGCATTTTCTGGAACTAACCTATTAACAAGATGCCGAAGTGCCGGTTCTCGTTTTCCGCCGTTTTTGGTTTCGAAATCCTAGTAAGGAAATATTCTCGGAATCGGACGAAATCAACGCCCAGGTTCCTATTTTGCCCGGAAGCATCCAGAACACACGAGAACCACCAGGGAGGGGGCACAGGCCCACCAAACCCTAGGCCGGCGCGGCCAGGGGGGGCCCGCGCCCCCCTATGGTGTGGCCACCCCTTCAGCCCTCCTGCGCCGCCTCTTCGCCTATTTAAAGCCTCCGTCACGAAAACCCTGATACGTTCGACGAAACCCACAGAAACCTTCCGGCAGCCGCCGCCATCGCGAAGCCAAGATCCGGGGGACGAGAGTCTCTGTTCCGGCACGCTGCCGGAACGGGGAAGTGCCCCCGGAAGACTTCTCCATCGACACCGCTGCAATCTCCACCGCCATCTTCATCACCGCTGCTGCTCCCATGAGGAGGGAGTAGTTCTCCATCGAGGCTCGGGGCTGTACCGGTAGCTATGTGGTTCATCTCTCTCCTATGTACTTCAATACAATAATCTCATGAGCTGCCTTACATGATTGAGATTCATATGATGATGCTTGTAATCTAGATGTCGTTATGCTAGTCAAGTGAATTTTACTTATGTGATCTCCGGAGACTCCTTGTCCCACGTGTGTAAAGGTGACAGTGTGTGCACCGTGTGGGTCTCTTAGGCTATATTTCAAAGAATACTTATTCACTGTTATGAATGGCATAGTGAAGTGCTTATTTATATCTCTTTATGATTGCAATGTGTTTTGTATCACTATTTATCTATGTGCTACTCTAGTAATGTTATTAAAGTAGTTTTATTCCTCCTGCACGGTGTAATGGTGACAGTGTGTGCATCCGTGTTAGTACTTGGTTTATGCTATGATTATGATCTCTTGTAGATTATGAAGTTAACTATTGCTATGATGGTATTGATGTGATCTATTCCTCCTACTTAGCATGAAGGTGACAGTGTGCATGCTACGTTAGTACTTGGTTTAGTCTATTGATCTTTCATGCACTCTAAGGTTATTTAAATATGAACATTGAATTGTGGAGCTTGTTAACTCCGGCATTGAGGGTTCGTGTAATCCTACGCAATGTGTTCATCATCCAACAAGAGTGTAGAGTATGCATTTATCTATTCTCGTTATGTGATCAAAGTTGAGAGTGTCCACTAGTGAAAGTCTAATCCCTAGGCCTTGTTCCTAAATATCGCTATCGCTGCTTGTTTACTCGTTTTCTCGCGTTACAACTGCTCGCAATACTACCACCATCAACTACACGCCAAGCAAGCTATTTTCCGGCACCGTTGCTACTGCTCATACTTATTCAAACCACCCGTATTTCACTATCTCTTCGCCGAACTAGTGCACCTATTAGGTGTGTTGGGGACACAAGAGACTTCTTGCTTTGTGGTTGCAGTGGTTGCATGAGAGGGATATCTTTGACCTCTTCCTCCCTGAGATCGATAAACCTTGGGTGATCCACTTAAGGGAAAACTTGCTGCTGTTCTACAAACCTCTGCTCTTGGAGGCCCAACATTGTCTACAGGAAAAGGAGGGGGCGTAGACATCAATGTGACGGAATAAAAATATAGTTTCACTAGAGGAACCTGATAATGTTGTCGATGAAGAAGGGGATGCCTTGGGCATCCCCAAGCTTAGACGCTTGAGTCTTCTTGATATATGCAGGGGTGAACCACCGGGGCATCCCCAAGCTTAGAGCTTTCACTCTCCTTGATCATAGTGTATATCATCCTCCTCTCTTGATTCTTGAAAACTTCCTCCACACCAAACTCGAAACAAACTCATTAGAGGGTTAGTGCATAATCAAAATTCACATATTCAGAGGTGACACAATCATTCTTTATACTTCTGGACATTGCACAAAGTTACTGAAAGTCAATGGAATCGAAAAATCCATCAAGCATGACAAAACAGGCAATGCGAAATAAAAGGCAGAATCTGTCAAAACAGAACAGTTCGTAAAGACGTATTTTTAACAGGCACCAGACTTGCTCAGATGAGAAAACTTAAAACTAATGAAAGTTGCGTACATATCTGAGGATCACTCACGTAAATTGGCATAATTTTCTGAGTTACCTACAGAGAATTAGACCCAGATTCGTGACAGCAAAGAAAACTGTTTCTGCGCGAGTAATCCAAATCTAGTATCATCCTTCTATTAGAGACTTTACTTGGCACAACAATGCAATAAAACTAAGATAAGGAGAGGTTGCTACAGTAGTAAACAACTTCCAAGACTCAAATATAAAATAAAAATACTGTAGTAAAAACATGGGTTGTCTCCTATAAGCGCTTTTCTTTAACGCCTTTCAGCTAGGCGCAGAAAGTGTATATCAAGTATTATCAAGAGATGGTGCATCAACCTTACCTTGGGCTTTGCCCTTACCTTTCTTGTTCTTTTTCTTACCCTTTGCTTTAGGGAATATATGTCTTCCCCCTGGTGTAGAGGTGAATTTCATGGTGCCTTCTCCCATATCTATGACTGCTCCTAATAGTTTCAGCAGGGATCTTCCAAGTGTGATTTGTCCTGTTCCTGCACATTCAATAACAAGATAATAAATGGATATTGTTCTTCCAAGAATGGTTGTATGCACACCTGCAACTATTCCCTTAGGGTTTATAACAGAGTTATCAATAAGAGTTATTCCTTTTCCCCCTTCAACGAAATCCCAAAGTTTCAAAGATTCATGAATACTCTTAGGCATTAGGCAAAATTCAGACATAATATCACAATTGGCATGAAGAGTTTGGTCACCGATAACAATTTTAATAGTAGGATCCCATAATGAAGGTTCGGAGTTCACTAAAACTTGATCAAGACGGTTACTGAACATATCTATAATTTTCATTCAAGCAAGATGCACTTGTCTCAAGAGTGTTTAATCTATTATAAATGCTAATAAGGGCTGAATCAAAGTTATTAGCTGAATCATGCGATGCAACCAACTTCTTTATGGCATTAAAAGCTTGATTCCCATTGCAATGAAGGAAATCTCCTCCCACTAAAGCATCCAAAGCATATCTATAGCGAATCATAAGCCCAAAATAAAAGTTACTAAGGAGTAAACTTAGAGTCATTTGTGGTTCAGTTTTGCGATAAGAAGTAAAAATTCTGGACCAAGCATCTTTAAAACTCTCCTCATCCCCTTGTTTAAAAGTGAAGACTAATTCTTCAGGTGAAGAAGTAACAAGTGCAAAATTAGACATGGTAACAAAAATAAAATGCAAGTAACTAATTTTTTTGTGTTTTTGATATAGCAAACAAGATAGCAAGTAAAGTAAAACTAGCAACTAATTTTTTTGTGTTTTGTTTTAGTGCAGCAAACAAAGTAGTAAATAAAGTAAAGCAAGACAAAAACAAAGTAAAGAGATTGGATTGTGAAGACTCCCCTTGCAGCGTGTCTTGATCTCCCCGGCAACGGCGCCAGAAAATATGCTGCTAGCGTGTAGTTGACGTGGGCGTAGTAGCTTCCTTGTGACGGTAAAGCACTCGTCTGTTGGGAACCCCAAGAGGAAGGTATGATGTGTACAGCAGCAAGTTTTCCCTCAGTAAGAAACCAAGGTTTATCGAATCAGTAGGAGCCAAGAAGCACGTTGAAGGTTGATGGCGGCGAGATGTAGTGCGGCGCAACACCAGAGATTCCGGCGCCAACGTGGAACCCGCACAACACAACCAAAGTACTTTGCCCCAACGAAACAGTGAGGTTGTCAATCTCACCGGCTTGCTGTAACAAAGGATTAGATGTATAGTGTGGATGATGATTGTTTGCAGAAAACAGTAAAACAAGTATTGCAGTAGATTGTATTCGATGTAAAAGAATGGACCGGGGTCCACAGCTCACTAGAGGTGTCTCTCCCATAAGATAAATAGCATGTTGGGTGAACAAATTACAGTTGGGCAATTGACAAATAGAGAGGGCATGACAATGCACATACATGACATGATGAGTATTGTGAGATTCAATTGGGCATTACGACAAAGTACATAGACCGCTATCCAGCATGCATCTATGCCTAAAAAGTCCACTTTCAGGTTATCATCCGAACCCCTTCCAGTATTAAGTTGCAAACAACAGACAATCGCATTAAGTATGGTGCGTAATGTAATCAATAACTACATCCTCGGACATAGCATCAATGTTTTATCCCTAGTGGCAACAGCACATCCACAACCTTAGAACTTTCTGTCACTCGTCCCGCATTTAATGGAGGCATGAACCCACTATCGAGCATAAATACTCCCTCTTGGAGTTAAGAGTAAAAACTTGGCCAGAGCCTCTACTAATAACGGAGAGCATGCAAGATCATAAACAACACATAGGTAATAGATTGATTATCAACATAACATAGTATTCTCTATCCATCGGATCCCAACAAACACAACATATAGCATTACAGATAGATGATCTTGATCATGTTAGGCAGCTCACAAGATCCGACAATGAAGCACAATGAGGAGAAGACGACCATCTAGCTACTGCTATGGACCCATAGTCCAGGGGTGAACTACTCACTCATCAATCCGGAGGCGACCATGGCGGTGTAGAGTCCTCCGGGAGATGATTCCCCTCTCCGGCAGGGTGCCGAAGGCGATCTCCTGAATCCCCCGAGATGGGATTGGCGGCGGCGGCGTCTCTGGAAGGTTTTCCGTATCGTGGCTCTCGGTACTGGGGGTTTCGCGACGAAAGCTTTAAGTAGGCGGAAGGGCAGGTCAGGGGGCGTCGCGAGGGGCCCAGGAGATAGGTCGGCGCGGCCAAGGGTGGGGCCGCGCCGCCTACCCTCCTGGCCACCTCGTGGCCCCACTTCGTTGACTCTTTGGTCTTCTGGAAGCTTCGTGGCAAAATATGACCCTGGGCGTTGATTTCGTCCAATTCCGAGAATATTTCCTTACTAGGATTTCTGAAACCAAAAACAGCAGAAAATAGCAACTGGCTCTTCGGCATCTCGTTAATAGGTTAGTGCCGGAAAATGCATAATAATGACATATAATGTGTATAAAATATGTGAGTATCATCATAAAAGTAGCATGGAACATAAGAAATTATAGATACGTTTGAGACGTATCAAGCAGCACCATCGCCAGCTCCCGATCCACGGTGGCATGGATGAACAAAGCCGGTTTGTAAGCCAGTCATCCTCAGCTTAAAAGCACATCAATTCGACCAGACAAGAGGAGACGGGGCGAGCGGCCAAGCTGACACGTATCGTTATAGCGGCCAAGTGAAGCAGGGTATCCGGTGGAGTCCGGTGCCATTGCCATGATCCAGGAGTTAAGCCACCACTGAGGTGTGGCCAAACGTGGTAGCCAAGAGCAGCGGCGTGTAGCCACAATAGAAGTCCTACCGCTCGCCGCGGCCAGGTTCACTGCTCTGTGACCACAAGCACCAGTTCCTTTGCGCAGCTCCACCGCTATCCTTGCATGCCCGACGGAATTACATATAAGGAGGTCAAGGTTGCCCTCCATGGCGGCATGTAGGAACACGCGGCGGCGCCGTCTCTCGTTTTCCCATGCGTCTGCCATGACGATATCGGCGGCTATAATATAGGAGTAATAATCCTCACAGAACGCAATCGCAAATGAAAAACAAAGAAACATACAGACCTGATGCGATAGCGCTGCACAAGGGTGGAGGCGGCAGCGAAGAGAAACATGGCGAGCACGAGGTCGAGCGCATGATCTTGGTTGAATTTGTGCCTTCTGCCACGTCCTTCTAATGGCAGCTCGCGGGGAGGAAGGGGATGCCGATTGACGAGGGCTTTGGTTTAGTAATCGTGAGAGCATGATTGTCAATCCATAATTGCTTCCGTAACAAATAACCTTGGAAATCAGATCTCTCACAAGTCACACTCCATAATTGCGTTCCTAACAAAATAACCCCTGATTGAGGCTTTTAAAATGAGGAGAGAAGAGAGCCACTGAATCACGTGATAAGATCAAACGGTGCATGCTGGTTAGATGTTGAGCGGAGTAAAATCTGTATATGCGATCATGTTGATTGTTTTCCATAGAATGTGATCTCGTTCTAATTGGATACTGATTGCCTTACTTCGCGCCTCTCATTGCTGCTCGTTTGATTAACTATGGCAAATCCCGTGACTAATTGCTCATGTTGTCGTATTTTTGGAAAGTATATGACGGATGGCTGGATGACACATCGAAAGATGTTTTATATGATTGGACGGTTAAGATGTCCTCAATCTTTGACATCAAACATTTTTTACAACGTACCAACTCACATATAATAGTAAAGATTGTAATTAATCTTTGGCATTGCAACCACTTATTATCATTCAAACCTCTTCTAAAAGAAATATTGATAGGTTCAGTAGCAAGCACAGTTAAGATTAACACATTCAAACCTCTTCTAAAAGATTTGTGTCTAGTTAAATATTTGTTACGGAGTAATTTAGAATGATGAATGTCATTTATGTTGAGAGATCGCCGAACATATTCCGTCAAGCACGAGTTATTAATTTAGAGCAACCATTCGAGAACCAGAATCTTAAACGAAGCGACCATTTTGCGTGACCTCGGAGTCCGTTGAAGTCCCAACGCCCGTTCGATTCTCACGCTGGAATTTGAACCTATGCATTGCATTAACACCAGTCTACCCTCCCCTACTTAACCCCTTCGACCACCACCCGTGTTCTTTCACCTGCCAAGAAGTTCCAACACTACAAAACCTCTCATCCTCCAAACCATGGCAGCTGCAGCGGGCTGGTCGTCGCTCCCGGCCGACCTCATCAACCGCATAGCCGACTGCCTCTTGGCCACCAATGACATCGACTACTACATGGACCTCCGCGCCGTCTGCAGCGACTGGCGCTCCGCCACCGCCGACCCCAAGAACACCTTGGAGCTCCGCTTCCGCCCCCGGCAGTGGATCGTGCTCGACGAGGTCTTCGAGAACAACACACGCCTCCTGGTGAACACCACCACCGGCCGCGTCGTCCGCAAGGAGCTCCCTATGCTTCGGTACTACTACATGATCGCTACCACTGCCGGCGGCTTCTTCGTCCTGGCCGACAGCGAGTACCTCCATGCGGCGCGTGTTCTCAACCCTTTCACGGGCCATCTGATTCTTTTCAGGACGCCCGTGCCTTGGAAGGAAGACCTTGCCGCCGCTGTTTTCGGTTCCAAGCCTACGCTCGTCTTGATTTCTGACAGATCACGTACGCAATACAGGGCTGATCCTACAAGCGAATGTTTCAGAGTGTACGAGGACCAGGAAAACTATCCTATAGTCCGCCTCGCCGTCCTAGGTGGTATGTACGCGGACGGTGAAGATGCATCGGTGCCGCAGATTCCAGATTCTATGGCCAACAAGATCTTCCATCTGATGGGGATGTTCGGCGTCCAACCTTCTGAGATGAATCCTGACAACCTCATCGATGAATTATCTTCTTATAATCCTGACCTATATCATGCGAACCGTTGTTTCCTGGTGAAGTTCGCTGGACAAGTGTTTGTCATCTTTAAGCTGCAGCAACACATGGAGGTTTTCAAGATGGACACCGACAGGGATTTGCTCGAGCCCGTGAAGAGTATTGGAAGCCTAGCAGTCTTTATCGGCTATCGTAGGTGTCTGGCTGTTAACGCAGAGAAGCTCGCATCTATCGAAGCCAACTCCATCTATTACATAAGATCCATAGATTTCTCTGTTCACATCTACAAGTTTGATCTCAAAGACATGAAAGAAGAGAGAGTGTCTCAAGCCATACATTCTTTGCAGCAAATAGCACTGTCTTATGCTCACCCTCCTTACACAATCATTCAACTCATCTCCAGCTACACTATCAACGTACGGATATCTCAAATCGTGTTTGCAGGGTTGTTGACTGGAGACATGTCTGATGATGATGATCCTACCGATGGGGAAAAGGTTCCATACAAAATTAAGGATTTTGGGAATGAGGATGAACCCCTGGAGAAAATGCCCCTGGTCATGTCTGATGATGATGATCCTACCGATGGGGAAGAGGTTCCATACAACGTTAAGGATTTTTGGTGATTGTGAATGAGGTTGTACCCCTGGTCTCTCTGCATCAAAATGATGCGCATGACATGTTTTATGAATTTATTCAACATTGAGGATTTGGCTTCTATTAATATTGAGAGCATGACATCCTTTGATCTCTCCATTCACATCTACAAGTTTGATCTTGTAGACAAGAAAGAAGGGAGAGTTTCTCAAGGCATATGTTCTTTGGATCTCATTGCACCGTCTTATGCTGGTCTCTTGATGCTATGTATGTGAGTGGCCAGGCTATGCTTGTCCTGGCCGACTTAATTTTGCTTGCATGTGGCTGAATAACAATTTCGCATACGAGAAAAATACATGTTTAAAATTGATGTGCTTATTATACTGAATTTTGGTTTAAAAAATATTTTGCAAAGGTGATTTTTAATTATTCGTAGAACAGACATGCTTTCCCTCGTAATAACATTTTCAACTATGCCTTTCAAGTGTCTTGAGCTAAAAACATACGTTACGGAGAAATCACCTTATATTAGTGTTCAAGAGACAATTTATGCTCTTTGTGCAAGTCGAATACAATAAACAATTCCATTGTGGATCAAGCTGATATTTATAAACACAATAAAAGCTAGCCTCAACAACAACACTGACAAGCGTCTCGAATGCAACATATACATAAAAGGCTTTAGTTGGCATGCAATGTAGACTTTGATGAGCGTTGAACTTGGCTTTGGGGTTTACTTATGTACAAAGTGAGGACGTTCAGGCTAACCAGTTCTCTGTGACGGTAAATTGTGCATTGGATGGAGTACCTGTGTTAGCAACTCTTGAAACTTAGGGCGATGGAGTTGGACCGTTCGATTCATGGTCCGTTGGTTGAGGGGATGAAGATGCTTCTCAGGAGCTTCTATGACCAGGAGATCAAATTCGGAGAACTATAAGGTTACACATATTTTAGCAAAGGAGAGCTACGATAATGAGAGTTGTAATATCTTAACTATTAAATTGCTACCGGTCTGGTACGTCGTACGTCCTTTTCCGCCCGAGAAAAAAATCGGTGTCTCCACGTCCGAGCCGAGCACGTCTAAAAAAACATACAGAAACCAGTCCTTCGTCCACGGAAGGAAAGGAAAAACCCAATCTCCGTCCACGACCGGGCGGATGACAAGTCAGCCTGGAGCGGGCCAGCGGTAGACTGTCGCGGCGAGTGCGGATGAGGCGCCGAGAGGTCGCTTGGGACCCTGGGTCGTGTCCGGGGACGGCAGCAGTCAACCCTCACGAACTTCAAGAGTAGTCCAAGCTCTTTACCGTAGGGCGCCCCCAACGGCGCATAGATGAACTCGAGGTGAGCGAAGACGGCATGGTCGGGCATCAGGCCATGGCATTAGCAGAGAGAAGGATTTGCCCGAGGAGAGCATGGTTGTGAGGATGAGGATTTGCATCTGGGGATCTAACCCATCTTGCAGCTGCTACATGAAGGAGAGGAGTAGGACGCTGGGGAAATAGGGGAGCTGGAGGTGGCGGCAGTAGAGACCGTTCAGTGTCTATCGCCAAGGATCAGAACCACGCTCGCGATGAGGGCCGCGTGCCCTGCGTGCAGCACGGGGGCGCCGCGGACAGTGGCATGCTCTTGAAAATCAATGGTGGCTGCTTGATGGAGAAGTGTAGGGCAGAACAAGGGGCGAGTGGGGGGAAAGGAGGTCCCGGAGCGGCAGTCGTTGTCTCGCTGACGGCGTTGGACCTGCAGCTCAACGCGGCGCATCATCATCCAAGCTCGGGACCGGGTGGGAGAGGGATGCTGGGCAAGATCCGACGCGCTGCTCAAGTTCATATCGGATTGGGGAAGTCAGTTGGCGCGGCGAGACACATCGATGAATGATTGCTGCCGGTCCAATAGTATGTGTCTCACGCGGCGTCTAGGGCGACGCTCGGGCGATTTGGGGGGCGACACGGGACCCCCCCCCCATCCCCGCGCCTCCGGCGGGCGGACGGCCGCCGCCGGGGTCGGCGCTCCGACGACCTGCACCTCTCCAAGCTCTCCGTGCTGTGCGGCAACAGGTACGCTGCCCTCCTCTCCGCCTCCGACGAGGACCTCTCCGAAGACGAAGACGGTGCTTCCCCCTCCCCCGTCCTTCCCGGATCTCGCTAGGCTGCTTCATGGGACCCGGGCCGAGGGAGCCCTCGTCGCCTACGAGCTGCTCCTCCGTGCTTCCTTGTTCGCCGGATCCGGTGGAAGCCCCGACGGGCGGGTGCCCACCGCCACCGTCCTCCGCTCCGGCAACAAGGATTTTCCCCCTCTTCCGTCTCATGGTGAGCGGAGGAGCCCCCTTCTGCCGGGTTCTTCCTCGGGAAATCCGCATCGGTGCGCTGCCCGTGCCTCCGCCGGATTCCTCGCGGCGGGCGGACGGCGGCGGCGCTGTCCGGCGACGGTGCTCTAGGGTTTCCGCCGTCCGGTGGTGCGGGTGGGCCCGTGCCGACGGCCCGGAGCCAGTTGGGCCATTCCGTCCTGTTGGGCCAGGAGGTTGTTGGGCCTCTGGCCCCTGAGCTCGGACCGCAGCCCAACTCGACCGCTCCAAGCGTGGATGGTACCCACGTGTCCCTAGGGTTGGGATCGACGGGTGGGATCGCTCCTGAGGGCAAAGATTGCATTTGGGACGGTTTTACCCCTCCGCCGCCAACTTATAAGTGGATCCGGCTCGGAATCGGAACCCTAGATCCAGTTCTTGGTTTCCTCGCTCCCCACCGCGACGTACGCAGAAATCTCCGCCTCGCTAAATCCCTCCACTCCTCCACGGATCCCACCTCCGGCGCCCCGTCTGGTCCTTGGTCCCCATGGATCGGGAGAGAAACTACCGGGGCAAGCGCTCTTTCGACGCCATGGACGACAACCGCGCGAGTTCCAGGGATCGCGAACTCCGCCAGCGCCTTGAGCGTGAGGAGGAAGAACATCGACGCCAGCAGGCACACCGTGACCAAGCCAGAGACCGTGAGCGCTCAAGCTACAACCAGCACCGCCGCTCTGACCACCAGCAGTACCCCCCGCCACCACCTCCTCCTCCTCCCCCGCCTGGACCGCGAGGGCGCGACCATGCACGGGGAGGCCGAAGCGACTCCCAAGGGCGCCAAGGATCCAGCAAGGGGCTGGTCCCGCCCTAGCTGTTCCCGGGCTGGCTCGCTGGAGGGTCCAGCGAGCACCCAAAGCCAGGATGCAACTCACATTACGTGCTACAATTGTGGGAATCGGGGCCATGTCCAGGCGGACCGCACCGCGGAAGCCTTCGCGTGAAGTGCAAGAAACACGGCCATCCAACGGCCATGTGTGCTTCCTTCTCCAAAGCCCCGGATCCCTATTGGGCGGGATTCGGTGGAAACCGGAAAGGCTTCGTCCGCTGCGAGGTGCCCGACGAGGAGATGTACCAGCCTGCTACCAACTCTGCGCCGATCATCCTTGAGAAAGAGGGCCTCAATGAAGAACAGCTCGAAGATGAGCTTAAGGACTTGGTGGACGACAACCGGGAATGGCAGGTGTGCAAACCGAGCGGCACCGACTACTCGGTCATTTTCCCTTCCAAAGAGAGCCTCGCGTATGGCGATTAGGGGCGGCGGCATCACGTTACCGATGAGCAAGACCAAGGCCATCGTCACTATCCCAACGGATGACCCGCTGGTGGTGGAGAAGCCTGGAAGAGGTGTGGGTTCACCTCATCGGTGTGCCGCCCCCGCTGCGACGCGCTGATCGCCTCCTCCTTAGCACCCGTGAAGTGGGAAGACCCATTGCGGTGGACGTGGACTCCCTCAATCACCCTAACGGCCCCATCAAGATGTCGTTTGGCTGCCAAGTTCCTGTTCAGCTGCAAGAGCATATCACGCTATTTGTCAACATGCAAGGTTTCAGGATTCGCATTGTGCCAGTCTCCAAGGACCCTGCGGAGGAAACTAACAACGGCCCCCTTCCCCTCCGGCCAAGAACGGAGAGGAGGACAAAGATGAAGATCAAGAAGAAACGAGATGAAGATAGATGGGACCAAAGACGGAAGAAGCACACCGACAAGGCCAAAAACACGCCGGCGTCCGCTCTCGCGGGGGAAAAGATGGCTTTGCGAGGAAATCTGTCCCGCTTGCGACCACGGGTGGGTCCCCTCACTCGCCCTCCATTTGTCGCGAGTCCCAGCCACACATGACCTCCCTCCCTGCGTCTGCCTTTAGCCAATACGGCTCGAACCTAACGGAGCACGGAGACATCTTCCCTACTGTGGCCAACATTATCAAACAAGTGATTGCCTCTCCTCCAGTGTCATCCCCGCGACACTCAGACTTGGAACAGCTGCAGCTCTCTACCTCTCTGTCCTCGCTCAACGAAGAAACTGATGACGGTCAGTCATACCTGACGCCAGGGAAGGCGCTGTCCTTGGACACTAAAGAAAAGGCCGAGATTGGTTGGTGCAGCCCGGCCTCAGGGGAATCCGCGGCTTCCGCACTCCGGGCCAGCGAGAGACGCAGCAAAAGCAACAATGACCGCCAATCCAGGAAGCTCATGCTCGGAAGCTGCCGGGTCGCAGCTCTTTGCCGATGATGCCGCCATCCCCGAAGAGGAATTGGCGAAGCCCTCGCTCCACCTGGCCCCTGCCATCAAGGACTCCGCCGCAACACCGCATATCCTCCCGGAAGATTGCCCCGTCCCGGCGCCGGGAGCGACGGTGGCACGCGCACCACGCACTAAGGCAAGCATCTCCGACGCTCTCGGGAAGAGCAAGCGCAGCGGCGGGAGTGGCGGACGAACCCGTGATGGCCGAGCCATCCGCCTCGCCAACGACAAGAATGCCCCCTGCCTCCTCCACTCCGGGTAATGTTGTTTCGCCCAAGTTTATCGCTTTTCAATCTGTTCCTATCGACAAGCTGCTTTCAGTGGCGCACGACAGCTGCGTCATTTTCCCCTCCTCGTCCCTGGGCCCTCCCGAGAAAATCATCTCCTTGATCCAAGCTAGAGAACTTGCGCAAGCTGATCTGGCAGCGGCAAGACACAAAGCGGAGATGGAGGCAGCCAAGACCCAGCCCGCGACTACGGTCGAGAAGGACCCCCTGGTGCCACAAGAAGGGCTTGTGGTACAGACAGGGAAGGACACCGCTGACCTTGGTATCAAGGAGAAAACAATCAAAAAAAGGAAGGTAACTAAGAAGCAGTACCCCGTGGGACCAAGACCGCTAACCCGCCAAGCACGGGCTCAAGGTTGGGTTTCCAAATGAGATGCCTCTTTTGGAATATCCGAGGGTTCGGTCGTAGGGGGCGACGAACCCTCTTGAAGGACTACCTCCGGGATCATAAGATAGACATAGTGATTCTCCAGGAAACCATTAAACAGGACTTCACTGACTTGGAGTTGCGCAGCTTAGAGGTTGGCGACAAATTTTTCCGGTGTCGGCTCCCGGCTAACGGGCACTCCGGGGGCATGCTCATGGGAGTCAGGGACAGCTCCTTTGAGGTTGGTGTGGTTGATATGGGCCTTTTCTACCTCAGCACCTCCATCCTACATCGGGCGACCAAGCGTATTTTGACGATCATTGGGATATACGGCCCCGCGGATCATGGGCGATCCAGGGCTTTCCTTGAGGAAATCTCAGCCAAGGTGGCTAGAACCAACTCCCCTCTCCTCATGGGTGGAGATTTTAACCTCATCGTGGCGGCCTGTGACAAGAACAACGATCATCTTAACCGGAGACCGATGGATCTTTTCAACGAGCATATCGCTGCCTCGGGCGCTTCGGGAAATCCCACGGTCGGGAGCTCGGTTTACTTGGACGAATCGCCAACTCAATCCTGTCCGCTCGGTCCTTGATCGGGTGTTCATCTCTCCGGCTTTGGAAGGCTTCTTCCCTCTATGTTCTCTCGACCGCGGAAACAAGCCCGGGCTCCGATCACACCCCGCTTATCTTTGACTCCGGAGAAGGGCTGCCGGAGCGAACTAATCGCTTCTTCTTCGAATCGGGCTGGTTCGAACGCCGGGAATTCCTTCCCATGCTGCACACCACCCGGCTCAACCTTTCGGCTAAAGTGGGAGGCCGGGATATCATTGACTGGTGGCAGTTTATGTCTGGTGGCCTGCGCCAACACCTCCGGGGCTGGGCTCGCAACCTCGGCTTGGCCAGCAAGCGGGAGAAAGAAAACCTGATGTCCCAGATTTTGCAACTTGATGTTCGGGCGGACTCCAGTGGTTTGGACGAGGATGAATGGGCACAAAGATATTATCTCGAAGACCGGCTACTCCAAATCGTCGGTGCGGAGGAGGAGTACCGGCGCCGGAGAGGAAGGGTCAAATGGGCGCTCCGGGGGACGCTAACACGGCATACTTCCATGCGGTGGCCAACGGGCGGAGACGAAAGTGCACGATCTCCACGCTTAATCTCGGCAACGAAATCACGAACGATACCAAGAAGATTCAGGCAGCTATCTATGACTTCTACCGGGACCTGCTCGGTTCGGCGGGTAGTCGTTCTTGTAGCCTCGTCTCCAAGGACTTGGCCGTTGCACGCCCAGGTTTCGAGGGAGGACAACAATCACCTCATGGTTACTTTCTCCGAATCGAGTTGGATTACATTGTCCGGGAGATGAAATCCGACACGGCCCCTGGCCCTGATGGCTTCCCGATCCTGTTCTTCAAGCGTTTTTGGCCCAATGTTAAGCTTGGGGTACTTCACATTCTCAACGACTTTATGCTGGGCCGCATAGACATCTCACGACTAAACTTCGCCATCCTCACCCTTATCCCGAAAGTCCCTGGGGCGGACCTTGTTTCACAGCTTCCGCCCAATCGCCCTCATCAACGTGATCTTCAAGATTGTCTCCAAGGCGTTTGCTTATCGTCCGGACCCTATCGCCCATAAAACCATAAGTCTGAATCAGACGGCTTTCATTAAAGGGAGAAACCTATCGGAAGGACCCCTTGCTCTCATCGAGATCGTGCATGAGCTGCGCTCTAAGAAACTCGGGAGGTATCCTCCTTAAACTCGACTTCGAGAAGGCTTACGACCGGGTGAATCGGGAGTTCCTGGCGGAAGTGCTTCGGTGTAAAGGTTTTGAAGAAGCCTATATCCATAGAGTGCTTCAATTAGTTTCCGGCGGCGGACCGCCATCTCCATCAACGGGGTGATCGGCCCTTATTTCAGAAACAAGAGAGGGGTGCGGCAAGGGGACCCGTTATCCCCTCTCTTGTTTAACTTCATTGGTGAGGCCCTGTCGGGTATCCTTTCCGCCGCAGGGGCAGCGGGCCACTTACAGGGTGTGGTTCCACACTTGATCCCTGGAGGAATCTCTCATCTCCAATACGCGGACGACACGCTCATCCTCATCCGAACTCGGAAGAAAACATAGCCAACCTCAAATTTCTGCTGATGTGCTTTGAAGACATGTCCGGCTTGAAGATCAACTACCATAAGAGTGAAGTCATCGTGATGGGACAACCCCTGGAGGAGCAACAGAGAATTGCTAACAAACTCAACTGTAAACGAGGATCCTTTCCCTTCATGTACCTTGGGCTCCCCATCTCGGATAGGAAGCTCCGCCTCGAACAATGGTTGTTCTTGGTCCGCAAACTTGCCGGTAGAATTGAACCATGGCTGAGTAAGCTCCTCACCTCCGGGGCAGATTGATCCTGTCCAATGCTTGCCTGGATAGTATTCCCATCTTTGCCATGGGCCTCGTTCCTTTTACAAGATGGAATTCATGCGAAATTCGACTCACACCGCTCCAAGTTCTTCTGGGAAGGAGCGGGCAATAAGCGTAAGTATCACATGGTCAATTGGCCTTCGGTTTGCCGGCCGAAATCCGTGGGAGGGTTAGGCCTTCTCAACTCCAAAAAGATGAATATTGCTCTGCTGTCCAAGTGGGTTTGGAAGCTTTACCAAGACGAGCCATCTATCTGGGCGTCGATTATTAAAGCCAAGTACCGCGACGCCGATAACCTGTTCGAGGGATCCGGACACGGGGGCTCGCAATTTTGGAAATCTCTTCACAAGATTAAGCACTTCTTCAAGCTTGGAGCGAAACACCTTATCGGTGACGGCCGACGCACCTTCTTTTGGACTGACCGGTGGTGCGGTGATCAGCCCATCAAAGAGTTGTTCCCCGATCTTTTCAACATCCGTGACAATCCGAATCTCTTGGTTGCTTGAGGCCCTTGAGTCCGGGGAACTCAATATCACTTTCCGACGCTCGCTCAACTCGGATGGGCGGCGCCGGTGGATCCAATTGGGGTCGCTCCCGGAGCCTTATACCCTCTCTAGTGATAAAGACAAAGTTTTGTGGCACCCGGAACCCTCGGGCAAGTTTTCGGTGCAATCGCTCTACGCCAAGCTCTCGCATGGGGCCTCTTGTTGCTTTTCACAAGGACGTTTGGTCCGCCAAAGTGCCCCTGAAGATCAAGATTTTCGCCTGGCAGCTCATCCTCGACAGATTGCCTTCCAGCCAACAAATTGCGACGCGACACGGTCCTGCCTCGGGTAACTGCGCGCTGTGCGGACAGACGGAAGATGCTGGGCATATCTTCTTTTCGTGCTCCATGGCAAAATTCGCTTGGTCCGCCACCCGTCAGATTCTTGATCATGAATCGGAACCCCGGGAACTTCCCACGGTTCCATGCCATCCTCTCCGGCCTTACGGGAAGGGCCCGTAGACTAGTGTGGTTTCTCTTCCTCGCCCAATCTTGGGCCCTGTGGAACATTCGAAATAAACTCACTATGGAGAAAAAAATAATTAACCACCCCGCTAATGTGATTTTCAAAACTGCTCTTTTTATACAGCTACGGAGCGGCAAGACAAAGCCAAGCGACCGGGAGGGCCTCCGGTGGGTGGAAAACAAGCTGAGGGAGCTCTACGCCGCCGTGAGACCAGGACTACCAAGTCGGTGAAGACGCAGTGATTTTGCCTTTCGGGGTGCTGCCTGTGATAGTGCCATACGCGTGATGTTGTTGCTGTTCCTCCATATGTTATCCTATCTTTGCTGTTATCTTTCGTTGGCTAAGCTGTATGCCGCAGCATTGTATAACTTCTTTGAACCTTGTGGGCTTTATTAATTTAAAGTCGGGCACGTTGTTGCCTAGTATCTAAAAAAAAGTTGGCGCGGCGAGACAAGATGGATGTCGATCTGCAACGAAATCGACTGGATTCAGCGTTATCTGCTCGTCGTACCACAGTGCTCAAGATGGACGCACGCGAGGCCACCTTCACGCGGTACATCGCCGTGCCGTCGAGCTGGAACAGCAGCCACCGCGGCGCGAAGAACTGCTCAGATCCTGCTGTAGAGCTGCGCCAACACACAAAGCGGCCGGCCTGAAGAGCAAGCGCGCGCTTGCCCGGATGCAGTGGCCACTAGCGACGACGACCCGACTGTATTTCTGCTATTCGAGTGTGTGACTGTTCTCCAATGGTGGAGAATGAAAAAATGATTGATCTTAGCCCGTTTTACTAACATAATTCTGCGACTCAAGCACAGAACAGGGTGGTACTATTTCTTCTTATCTAGGTTCACCTTCCTGTGGTTTCCATCGGGGAAGAGAAAACAGAGACGCCTTTCACACTTCTACTCCAACATGGACCGTGTGAGGCATATGTTTGGTAATGATACGATAACTCAAGCTATTATGTTCTAATGGGATTGTATTCTAATATTAGTTTGTTTTTAATTACTCAAATAACTAAGTTGGTTGCCTTTAGCAATGCAACAATCTAAAACTCTTGCAAGATGGCCACGAGATGAGGAAGAACCACTTCACACACACCCGCTAAAGTACAATGCAAAATAAAGATGAATACAACATCCTTAAACTATACTACTCCGTAGAATATTTTAAGATATACTACTTATTTGGCTTCTTGCTTTACATACCTTCAACATATAGTTAAAAATGCATTTCAAGCAAAGTGTTTTTCCTATATATTTGAAAATACTACGTGGCCATATTTTTGTACGCTTGAATTTGTATGTACATTTATTATACATGTATAAAGGAAAGAAATTTAATAAACCGTAGCAACGCACGGGCACTCTGCTAGTGTGTATTAGGGTTCCCCCGGACCATCGCACTCGAACCTGTTGGCTTCTGATGTCTAAAAGAAACTCTTAAGCTAAAGTTAGACTGATTAGGCCCAAGTAAAAAAGAACAATCCTAGATGAGATGTCAGCCCACGAACTACCCATGTGAAACGAACAAGCTCTACAAAAAAAAAAGCAATTTTGGTGGGCCATGGAAATTTTGTCGTGTGTTGAGAAGGTGTTAGTGTCCATGACAAAAACAGAATCGGCTAGTGCCATAGCACTAGCCACCATAGCACTAGCCACCGACGCTCTCCTCTCTTGAACAATGCCGCGGCGGCCAACGATCACGTACTCGATGCTCGGCCGGACGCCACAACCACTGCAGCTAGAGCCCATGGCCCCGCCGCAACCCAACACTGAATTCTAGCTACCAGACTCCGACTCCGACGACTCCCAGTACGACGAGTGGAACGAGGCGTTCATAGCAGATGTAGAAGCCAATGCGGCGGAGGATATGACGCCGTGGGGCGAGGAGCAGCAGGTTCACAGTGACTCGGAGCAGGCGGCGATCCTGGCCTCCTTCAACGTGCAGCGCTACCGAAGGCTGTAGGAGGAACAACTCGAGTATGTCAATTACGCCAACTTCAAGCACGCTGTTGAGATCTCGCGCCAGCGGGCGGCCACGAAGGAGGCGGGTCGTCTCCTCATGGCGATCGAGCGTCAGAAATTTCTTGAGCTCAACGCTTAGCGCCAAGCCGAGGCGGGCGCCCGCGAGTAAGCGAGGCTCGCCCAGAACGAGGAGTCTCGCCAATGGCTAGCGGCGCTAAGGGGACAACGCTAAAAGAATATCTCTCTAACTTTTTTGGTTTGTATGTTCGATGACAACATGTGTGGTACATTGATGTGCGTTGAAATGGTGCCGAGTTTACCCTTGTTCGAATCCATGTTGAAATGCTAGAAAAAGAGAGGAAAAAGTAGCCCCACGCAAATATCCGGCCCCTGAAAAACGGCTAAGGACTAATCGGCCGAGCTCCCAGTGTATCCTCTGGATATTTGGCCGGATACTTTCCTCTGCGCCGGATATTCGGGGGGGGGGGGGGGGAGCGGAATATCCGGCCCTTACTTAGGCCGAATTATCCGTCCTCAATTTTCTGCAACGGCTTGATTTTGTGGGGGGTATAAATACCCCCTTCTTCCCCAAGCTCAAGGTGCTCAATCTCTCCAAGTTCATCCACCATTGTTGAGCCACAAGAAACACAAGAATCACTTGATCTTCTCCTCCAACCATCCAAAGCTCTTGTTCTTTGGAGAATCGAAGGAGAAGACTCTGATACGTTGCAAATGTATCTATAATTTTTGATGTTCAATGCTTGTTTTACACCAATTTCTATATGTTTTGTTTACACTTCGTTGCGTTTTTATGCATTTTCCGGAACTAACCTATTGACAAGATGCCACAGTGCAAGTTCCCTGTTTTCTGTTGTTTTTTATTTCAGAAAAGTTGTACATGAAATATTATCGGAATTGGACGAAACAAAAGCCGAAGTTCCTATTTTACTGTAACAAAGACGGAGTCAAGAGGGCAGACGGAGGAAGGCCAGGAGGCGGCCACACCATACCTGGGCGCGGCCCAGCCCCTAGCCGCGCCTAGGGGTGGTGTGGGCCCCCCGGCGACCACCGACCTCTCCCTTCCGCCTATAAGATGCCTCCCGATGCGAAAACCCTAAATGAACTGGGCTCCGTCCACGAAAAGTTTTGTAGCTCTGCCGCCATCAAAGACAAGATTCAGGAGACAGAAGTCTCTGTTCCGGCACCCTGCCAGGACGGGGAATTGCCCTCGGAGCCATCTCCATCGACTCCACCACCATCTTGATCGCTGTTGCTGACTCCCATGATGAGGAGGGAGTAGTTCTCCCCCGAGGCTAAGGGCTTTACCGGTAGCTATGTGGTCTATCTATCTCTCCCATGATATGATCTTTATGTGATCATGAGCTTTGTAATCAATGTAGGGTTCGTTGCATGGAAAACAAAAAAAATCGCAAAGAAGAATAAATCCAAGATCCAATCTATGGAAAAGCCAAGATCTAATCTATGAGATCAGAGTAACGAGATAGAAGAGAGACTAACCCTCCAAGATCCAAAGCCTTAACGAGATAAGATCTCGTGGTTGATGTAGATGATCGTCCTTGTGCTGCAATCCGGCAGCACTTCCATACTCAGTCGCACGTACGGTGTCGATGAAGTCCTTCCTCTTCCCGTTCCAGCGGGCAGCGGAGGAGTAGATCCCCTCGGATTCCCAGAAGCACAATGGCGTGGCTGTGGTGGTGGAGGAGAATTCCTGTAGGGCTTCGCCTAAGTGAGAGCAAGAGAAACTGGGAGGAAGGAGAGGTGGCAGATTAGGGTTGCGTGCGGAGCAGCTATGGCCGACCAACCCATCCCTCTATATATAATTGGGGGTAGGGTTAGGGTTCCCAAAACCCATCTAGGGTCGGTGCCTGGTGGGCCCAGACCATGCATGGGCGCGGTCTGGGGTGGGCCCGCGCCCAGGGGTCGTCTGGCACACTCCCGGCCTTTCACCGTCTCCCCTTCTGACTCCGTCTGCGTGACCAAAAAATAGGAACTTCTGTTTTTCTTTTGTCCAATTCCGAGAATTTTTCCAGACTAAAATACAAAACAGCTGAATTCTTCCAGAACAATTCCGAAACATAACTTGCATCCGGACCATTCCGGACCTCCTCGTGATGTCCTGGATCCCATCCGAGACTCCGAACAATATTCGGTCTCCATCTCATATTCCAGATCTACCTAACAACATCGAACCTTAAGCGTGTCACCCTATGGTTCATGAACTATGCAGACATGATCGAGACCCCTCTCCGATCAATAACCAATAGAGGGACCTGGAGATCCATAATGGCTCCCACATATTCAATGATGACTTCATGATCGAATGAACCATTAACATACGATACCGATTCCGTTTGTTACGCGATACTTTACTTATCCGAGGTTCGATCATCGATATCTTTATACTTAGTTCAACCTCGTTACCGATAAATACTCTTTACTCATACCGTGGTATGTCATCTCTTGTGACCTAGTCACATGCTTGCAAGCTAATTGAATGACATTCCACCGAGAGGGCCCAGAGTATATCTATCCGTCATCAGAATGGACAAATCTCACTCTTGATCCATGCGCTTCAACTCATACTTTCAGAACACTTAATCCCATCTTTATAACCACCCATTTACGAAGTGACGTTTGATGTAATCAAAGCATCCATTCGGTGTAAGTGATTTACACAATCTCATGGTCTAAGGATTAGGTTACTATGTATTGAAAGCTTGTAGCAAAACGAACTTAATGACTTGATCTTATGCTATGTTTTCCAATGATCATGATCAGGAAACTATGATCATCTATTCATCAACAAGTTAGTTAAACGAGAGGCTTACTAGGGACTCTGGTTGTTTACACAACACACATGTATCAATGTTTCCACTTAATACAATTATAGCATGTGATGTAAACATTTATCATGAACACTAAGATATAACAATAACTACTTTATTATTGCCTCTCGCGCATATCTCCAACAGTCTCCGAGAGAGACAGAACCCAGCTCCTGCTCACGTACAACCAAACGCGGTCTCGTCCTGTCCCACGCGGTCCCTTTCTACCAGCCCCACGTGACACAGCCTCACACGATGCGGCCCCACACGTCAGCACGAAACGGTCAACTAAACGGTAATCCTGTCGTCTGAGCTGCTTTTGCGGGTTTCAAACAAGGGCTTAGGGAAAACTGAGGAAAAACTAAGGAGCTGGGGAAAACTGAGTACAACTAAGGACCTGAGGGCACGAAAATAGAAATCTCTTTTTATTATGGGAATACACTCGATTAGTTTGTATGTCTATCTAAATAAGGAAAATACTTTTTTTACTTACACGCATGGTGTGGGTATTTCTCTTTTGCTTCGAGACTCGGATAAAATGAGGAGAGAAAAAGGAATATTTTCATCTACCAAGACGAGCATGGATCTAAAGAAATCTACCAAATGATTAGATAGAGATTTTTGTGTGTAAGCAATTGTTGAATGAGTTTATTCAGTTTCGTGGTTACTATCTTGCCAGTTGTAGTATAGCAGTATAGCAGAGACTAATATCAATGTTTTGATCTCATTAAGTTACATACATTATATCTTCTGCGACAAATAAAGTTATGTGATACAAGTTCAGAAGTATAATTTAAACCAGGAAACATTGTGGCAAATGGGGACACAAAATCGTGTGATGTGCAATATGCTCAAAATCCACAAAAATAGAGCAACATGATCAGCTGTCTCGATTTTCGTTTTCCACTTGGACATGGATATGAGTTGTTATATTGGCATTGGCAAAGAAGTAATCTATCTTGTATTCTATATAATATAGAGATGTTTCCTTATGTAGAGAGAAAGAGGACAATAATAATATAACATGTAGTCTTGCATGATCTTATGGATGTTTCAAATATGTCTTTTGTTCGCATATCTTGCAAATTAGAGGAACACTCATGTGCATTGTCTTTACATGTATGATGATACAAGAAACTAGGACCCGTAGCAACGCACGGACATTCAACTAGTTATGTATTAGTTTGTGTAAAATCATGTTCGTTTGGAATTATGTTTAAATGGAGAAGAGAGAAAAAAGTAGAAAAAAATATGTCGTCCCGCTGGAGCCACCCTCAGACGTAAACAGGCGCACGAACAAAAACGATCAGTCCACGAGGCGACGGAAACGAATACTCGGGAACAATTTATGCGTCCGAAATGGGTCACCCGTGTTCCAGATGCCCTAATCGGCAGACAGCTCATGGATCGATCGACCGCCGACGAATGTATCATACAGCACGCCCATGCCAGTGCGCCCTGTGCTTTTGGCGAGATCGGCACGTGATGGCACTCCTGGGACAGCTCGAGTTGCACATGCGATGTGACAAGTTAGCTAAACAAGCCAACCGATCTTCCTTTTGCGAAAGAACAGCCAACAGATCTGTGACAGATCATCTGTCCATCTGTTTCTCTTAAGATATACGTATATTATGGTCAATCCAGATTCAGTTTGCGGTGCAGAGTATAATCATCATCTAAATATCTGCTACGTACTCAACGGCAGTGTATATGTACAGTGTGTGTACAGTGACAGGGTGTAGCCCCAATTATAGGGTGGTTAGAGTGGAGGTTACGTTAGTGAAGAAGCTAGTGGAGGAAGCAGAGCTTAATATTGGTGTATACGTGCGGTCCGACTCCAACCTACTGATTGTTGAATGTTGATAGGTATGCTACTAATTGCTGTTCCTTTTTGTTCCTCTCACATTTTCAATTCCTCCTCCATTTTGTATATCTCCAGTGGCAGCCTTTAATTTGGCAAAACCGAAAAAGACGAAGAAAAACTCAATAAAAAAGGCAAACACCAAACATCTCAAGGAAACTTGATACATTTGCACTGCAAAATTCGGCCACAACCCAAACAAGCCAATCTTCTTCCACTACTTCCGCGTGGCAAAGTAGGAGAGCATTGCCCAAATTATCAGGAAGCTTGTGATTCAGCCATGATACTTCATTAGTTCAGGCCGACTGCAACTACCGATCGAGATGCGGTTGTTGGGGTGAAGCCCTCGAAAGCGAAGTACCATCTGACCATACCTGTCTCTTCGTTGGCCAAATGTCAGCTGTAGTAGATGTGATGAGGGGGCGCCGTTGCCAGCTAGACTGATAATGTAGTTGAAAAGATATCCCAAACTGCGACAGCTCCAATTTTGTATAGAATTCCCCTCGCGTTAAAGATATAAACCCATGGTTATGATGATAGTTTATTCGCGTGGAAAATCTAGGAGGGGTCGATTAGCCCGTTGTTGGGACGTAGGAATCAGATAACACTGTGATTGAGATATCTTGAGGATTACTGCAGACAAATAAACTGAGTTGGTGAGAATACCGGTGAAAGCTTCAGTGGCACTATAAAACACGGTTATTCAAATGATGAACCCACATATCAAATGGTTGAGAATCGTTGTTCGGTTTGGTGGCTAAAGATGAAGGTGTTGAGTTGGCCTATCTACATTCGAGTTGAAGCGCTCCAACCAAACCATGTGCTATCCGCATGAAAAAAGCTGGCGAGGTCTCATCTATCTAACAACGTGTAGCTATATGAGAAATTTTTCCCACCTTACTCATCGTTTTTATATCGAAAAATGGCTAGATTGTTTTTGCTTGGCCCATGACAGCCGGGGCAACATGAATCAGTGAATCAATATGTATGAATGTCAAAAGAGGAGCCCGAGGGAATGAATGGCGCAGAAGGCGGCGATGGTGATCAAGCGGGTACCGTCGCTCCTCACTCACCAATCCCACCATTCCCACCCGCTTAGAGAGTGTCTATGATTCGACTGCACATTGGTTGGAGCAACATCACAATGTCAAACTTGCTAAGGTGGTCAATGCGACAAATGTGGGCAAACGTAGGTCATCGTTCCTCCTCCCGGCCCGGGAGATATTCTTTGATTACACCTTAGTTGATTGCCCATATAGTCGACAAAAACCGACCCAAATCTTGTTTTGGTCGCCTTATTATTGCCCCTCTATAGATGTGGCCTAAGCTCCACCCTGGAGATTAAGGGAGGAGAAAATACTACGATGAAGAAGAAAGAGACGAGCAAGAGGGCCATCGTTGCATTTTAAATCTCCTGCGTGAGATTCAGACTCCTCGTGTCGAAACATCGACAACACCATCATCTCATATGAAAAAAATTAGATTTAGGATAACAAGGATGTCAGATTATGCATGAAAATGACAACTATGTGATGGTCTCCAACTTACCATGATTTACCGTTTAGCAGCAAATATCATCATTGTACAAGGAGGAGGTGGTGGGATGAGCCTCGGAGTATCTCCACCTGTTATATGGCCAACAAGAGTGCTAGCTGGTAGCAGGCTAGTGGGAGCACCGACTGGCTATGGGGTGCTGTGCCACACGGCGGTAGCTACAATAGGTCATGCACGTCTCTTTGTGCACAAAAACAAGTATGTGGGGGAGATAAGAAGAAAGAGAGATGATAATCTTTTGGAGGGAGCTCTCACTGCGGGTGGGCCAATCACGCATGTGCCGAGCTTGAGCTTATAACCGGGGCTCCCAATCACCCTGTGTGTACCGAGCGTGGATTGGATGTGCCGACTATTGTATTTGGGGTCCAAAATGTGCTAATGCTTTTTGGGGACGCTAGTGGAAGCTTTTTATTGTGCGCAGTCAACGTTCGTCGGTGGTGCTCTCACTACCTCCCCCTTATCCATTTCGCTCCTTCTCCCCTTCCATCATTTCCTCTTTGCTATCTCCCTTGACCCCCTTTGCTATCTTTGTGCCATCACATCGAGTGACGCCTGGTGGTGAGCGGAAGCGAAACCTAAACTTAGGGTTAGGGGTGCGGGTTGCATCCCCGTCAACTTTGGGGGTGTGGGTCGTCAGCGCGGGAGAAAAAAACTGAGCTGCAGGGGTCTTAGAGGGAGGGTCTAAGTGGCGGAAGACCAACAAAGGTGGTGATTTCAGGAGGACATGTAGTGAAGCAGCATAGGAAGCAATGTGGCCGCATGTGGTCGAGGTAGGCAGTTTAACAAGCGTTGGTTCACATGGGTGGTGGAGGCAGGGATACGAGGAGGTGAATGGAGCCCATCTCGCGGTCAACATTTAGCAGTAAAATCACTATTTTTTAGATATATCTAAACGAATTATTTGAACAAGGTAAATTTTGCTACAAGACATTATTATTTTTGGGCGTTTGTTCAAACACATCGCCATATTATGTCTTTGCCATGTTACATTACAGTTCCCATGACACATTTGCCAGAACAACGGAAACTTTTTCATTTTGACTAGGATGAGAGCATCTCCACCGGCAACCCCCAAATAGTCGCCAGCAGAGGCGCCGGCACCTCCGTATGGGGGACACTGGCACTGCATCCTCTATTTAGGGGAGCTGTTCCTCTATTTAGGGGAGCTGTTCCCAAATCATATATAAAAGCATAGAAAATCGAATAAAGAGAAGAAACATTTCATTCCATAAATTAATACATAATTGAGAACATAGTTTACACGAAGATATTATTTGGAACATGGTTTTCCACAAACTAATACATAGTTTGAACCATGGTTGATACAAATATAAAATATTGCAAAATAACTAAACCTAACTAGGCCGTCATCGCTGGTTTCGTGTGTTTGCTGCCAAGAAAGAACACTCGCAGAGACACCCAGTAACCCAAACTGGAAAATTCAGCTGGTGAGGGTGCCCCTGTTGGTTCTTACGAGGAAGAACATCCAAAAACATGCGTGCCTATTTTTGCTGCGAAGAAAGAACACTCAGTCGTCGCCCTCCTCGGCGCTGTCGCCGTGCTAGTGGCGGCGGCCGCGCGTCTCGTTGAACACCTTGACGCTCATGTCCCTATCGCTAAAGTAGGAGAACACGAGCACGAAGCCGGCTTCGAGGCGGTGGTAGCGCGCGAACTTCTCCTAACCGATGTGGAGATACATCTTGCCGCGCGCGTCGCAGATCACGTCCACGATCCACCGGCATTAACCGTAGGCAGCCTTCCGCAGATGCAGCGAGCCCGGGCGCCCGTCGCCGACGACGAAGTCGGCAAAGGTGTCCGGCAGCCTCTGGATGGCGTGTGGGTTGCCCTTGAGGACGACGACGAACTCGAATAGCACGGCCCCCTCCTTGTCCTGCATGTCCGACGATGAAGATGACACCGTCGCAGGTGACGGCGAGCGTGCAGCTCTGCCACGACCACGACCACGCCCGCGAGCTCGGCCTGCGCCTCTACTAGCTATAGCGTCGACTCTTGAGATGACGGCGGCTAGGTTGGGGAGAGAGGCGCTAGGGTTTGTGTGTGAGAGGGACGATGAGAGGCGATCCTTTTTATAGGCCGGAGGGAGGCGGGGGAGCGGTGGCGCTCATTAACACCGGTACACAGAGCTAGGCGCGACAAGACGGTTGGCTGCGTGTCTGCGGAAACTGCACCGCGCTGCGCCCCAAGCGAGGTAGGCGACAGTTAGGTTAAAATTGATTGTGCCGCTGACGCGTTGGCCCCGCCACTCCGCGCTAGCGTCGACTTTTGGGATGTGTGGCTGATATGCGGCTTTCACGCCCAAAATTTTCCGCCTCGCGAGGCGCCGGTGCACCCTATTCGCGCCCTTGGCCAAGGGGCCATCACGGGGTTGCCGACGCTTTTATTGGGCTCAAAAAATCACTGGCGCCGTTTGGAATGCGCAGGTGTGAGCCCATTTTCACTCCCAGTCCCCAAAACAGTATCAGAACCGCTATCGGGGGCGCCGGTGGAGATGCTCTTAACATGCTATGACTGGTTTTCAAAACGAAGGACAAAATTTTCCATTTTATGCCAGGTGGTGTGTTCTGGGCAAATATGAACAAAATTATAGTGGTACCCAACGAGAACACAATTGCTTTGACCAACGCCACAAAAGAATGATGTCGCAAATTTTCCATTCGAACAATAGTTTCTTTGTACAACTACGAAATTCTACCATTCGGCGGTACACCAGTGCGGTAAAACCGGACTCTCTCACCGCTCCAAAACATCACTACGTATACTGAAAACGAATTTCAAATTTCGAACCCGGTAACCCTACCCTCACGTTCCCCACACCCACCCAAGCCTTCCAAATAAAACTCCCCACGCACCCACGCTCCCCACATCCCACAAATCCGCGCCTCCATTTCCCCTTCCCCCGCCCCTCTCCTCCAAAACCTCGCCGGAAACCCTACCCCCTCCGCCTCCACCGCCGCCGCCCCCAACGCCGCCATGAGGGAGATCCTCCACATCCAGGGCGGCCAGTGCGGCAACCAGATCGGGGCCAAGTTCTGGGAGGTGATCTGCGACGAGCACGGCATCGACCAGACCGGCAAGTACGCCGGCGACTCCGACCTCCAGCTCGAGCGCATCAACGTCTACTACAACGAGGCCAGCGGCGGCCGCTTCGTGCCCCGCGCCGTCCTCATGGACCTCGAGCCCGGCACCATGGACTCGCTCCGCTCCGGCCCCTACGGCCAGATCTTCCGCCCCGACAACTTCGTCTTCGGACAGTCTGGCGCAGGCAACAACTGGGCCAAGGGACACTACACCGAGGGCGCCGAGCTCATCGACTCCGTCCTCGACGTCGTACGCAAGGAGGCAGAGAACTGCGACTGCCTGCAAGGTATATCCCTCGCCTGGATCTAGTTTGTTTTGCCGGAAATGGTCCTCAGATCTCGTTAGTTTTTTTGGGCGTGTAGATCTAGTTCCCCATCCGTGGTAGAACGATCCGCTGGAATACTGCGATTTTAGGGTTCTCGTCTCCTAGATCTGGCCCTTCCTTTTCCGTCGGTAGGTGGTTCGCGTGCTTCTGGACTTGTAGATCTGGCTTGCGGTAGCTGTCGGAACATGAATCATTCTTCATTCTACTTGTGCTGTTGTTGTTGGGGGTATTATTTGGGATGGTGTTATGCGGTTCTAACTGCTGAGATCCGTCGAATTGATGCGGTTGCTGTCTACTACGTTGCAGATTTCTTCACTCACTTTGTTCGTTCTACTTGTGCTGCTGTTGTTGGGGGGTGACATTTTGGATTGTGTATTATAGATGCACGCATGCGTTCCTTTGGCTGCAAAAAATGATGGATATCTGTTCACTCATCACTGCTCTTTGTAAAGTAGAGTAAAATCTGGTTGAAGATTAAAGCATCACTAGAGGAGTAGCATGCCTGATGTTGATTCCTCAAGCACCCAGTGCTTACGATTCTGCTCAATGCATCCATTGTACTGCAATTTGTTATATGCGTGTGTAAATTGCTTAGCGTTTGAAAATACAACACAACTGGAGTTATTGGGCATCATTTTTATTCAGGTGTCAACTGAATATGAGATCCAAATTAACTTATGCTTCTAATTTACCACAGGGTTCCAAGTCTGCCACTCTCTGGGAGGAGGAACTGGCTCTGGTATGGGTACCCTGCTCATCTCAAAGATCAGGGAGGAGTACCCAGACAGGATGATGTTGACCTTCTCAGTCTTCCCATCGCCAAAGGTGTCTGACACTGTGGTGGAACCTTACAATGCTACACTCTCAGTCCACCAACTTGTTGAGAATGCTGACGAGTGCATGGTGCTTGACAATGAGGCTCTCTATGACATCTGCTTCCGCACCCTAAAGCTTGCTACACCCACATGTAAGTTCGAACATACTATGGTTGCTTTGTTCCTCTACTGTTTTCCCAGTAATTATTTGTACAATATAGTGCTTTACAGTGAATCATATATAAGATTTCATGAGACCAATCTACATTCATCTGTATTATCATATGGTTATTGTTTATGTCGTCTATCTAGGTACGTGGATATGTCTGGCATATGCACTCCACTACTTGATACTTGTGATACAAAGTCATTTAACCTTTTTACCTGTGACACCACAACCTGTATAATCTTAGTAACCTGAAAGACTGCAATGAATTTGTGTATTCTTCTTGCTATTATAACCCGTGACTTCTCATTTGTTTCTGTCATTTGTACATGCATTCTGCTCACTTCGTTTTTTCCTGTCTGTTTTGCAGTTGGTGATTTGAACCATCTTATTTCTGCAACAATGAGTGGTGTCACTTGCTGCCTGCGCTTCCCTGGGCAGCTGAACTCTGACCTCCGTAAACTTGCAGTCAACTTGATCCCGTTCCCTCGCCTCCACTTCTTCATGGTTGGCTTTGCACCACTGACCTCAAGGGGGTCTCAGCAGTACCGTGCCCTCACTGTTCCTGAGTTGACCCAGCAGATGTGGGATTCCAAGAACATGATGTGCGCTGCTGACCCTAGGCATGGGCGCTACCTCACAGCCTCTGCTATGTTCCGTGGGAAGATGAGCACCAAGGAGGTCGATGAGCAGATGCTCAATGTACAGAACAAGAACTCGTCCTACTTCGTTGAGTGGATTCCCAACAACGTGAAGTCAAGTGTGTGTGACATCCCTCCCACTGGCCTTTCAATGTCCTCCACCTTTGTTGGCAACTCGACCTCAATCCAAGAGATGTTCCGCCGTGTGAGTGAGCAGTTCACAGCTATGTTCAGGAGGAAGGCTTTCTTGCACTGGTACACTGGGGAGGGCATGGATGAGATGGAGTTCACTGAGGCTGAGAGCAACATGAATGATCTGGTAGCAGAGTACCAGCAGTACCAGGATGCGACCGCTGATGACGAGGAAGAGTACGAGGAGGAGGAGGAAGAGGACGCTGCCTAAGCCATCTGACCTTGTTCAGCCATCTTGCTGTCTGGTAGATGTCCCTTGTGTTTACAATTCTGTCTATTTGGTGCTGCTTGTGGTGCGGGTAGATCTTTAGGTGGTTCGTAACACTTATAGATGCTTTTGGTGCTTTGTTGAACCGATTTTTTTTGAACTGCCATTGTGTATGTTTATGGTGCTGCTTTGATGCTGCGAATTGTGATATTAGCGTAATCGTGGACTTAATACTAGTAAAATTCTGGCATTGGTTTTTGGTAGCTGCTGATATGCAATGAAATCTGTATTCCATGATTTCTGCATTTCCTTTACATCGTTTGATTGGTTTGCCGATTGTTTTCCTGTATCCTTAATTCCTACTGCTTTTGCTGTCGTGTGTGCTTAAATTTGGTGACATCTGTAGAGCATATGCACCTAAGAATCTTGCCTCGTTATGTATTACACCAGTGTTAGTTAATTCTTTTATAGATTGAACTAAGGATGTGCAGCAGTTGTAAACTACCATGGATCTGAATTTTAAGCCAGTGTTGGTTTTTTTTGGTGCAACTTTTTGGTTTTTGGGCATCAAAATAGCATCGTTTGGAGCATTTTCAGATGCACTAAAATACGGCTCAGACAGCCCAACAGTTTTCCCAATGCCCTACTAGTTCATTGACTACTAGTTCATAAACATAAAAGAAACATATTTAGAAACATTTTGACGCTTGTTTATTGAAACTGGTGAAACATATTCGTCCGCTACTGGATAAAATGAACGATTTGACAACTCTAGATGGAAGAACTAGATGAATGACTGGTCTTCATAGACACAAACCAACAATTCCACAAACTTGATGAACCATGAACTAGATGAACAACATAAACTACTCCTGTCCACCCATCACGAGGTCCAACCTCCTCTCGTCCTGAATTTTGTTCCTCCTCGTCTCTGCCATCTTTCTCTGGGCCTTTTGTGCACGCCAGAAATGCAACTCCACCAGCACATCTTCTGGATGATTAATCCTCCACTGTGCCATGGTCTTCTTGTCCGCCTCGGCTATGGCAAACTGCTTCTGCGCCCGACGGTGTCGCGGCTAGACCTACCATCTTGGCTTCAGCCCAAAAGACTCGATGTCGATGAAGTTCATGGTGCGGCGGGGTAGCCGAACCTCCATGCCGCAGTGTAGCCTCGTGCTTGGTGGCGAACGTGCCAAGCCACACACAAAAGTTAGGCCGTGCAAACAAGCCTCAGAAGCCTATGGAGCTTAGTGTAATACCCTAGATCTCTCACACACAGGATTCTCACGATTATCGTCTAGGATTCGAGCAAGGATCTGATACACCTCCGCGTCACGCAGAGTTTGGGAATCCTGACGAGCCGAAGCTCCGGAGAGGAAGGAGAGAGAGAGACTCGACGAGTCAGGATTGGTTTAGCAATACATTGGATGCCTTTGACCGGATGCAGCCGTGGCTAATAAACGATCCTGGTCGATGGCAACGCTGGTAGGTGGGCCAGCTTCCCTCGCAGATGCGTTGGTGACCTTGATCGCCTGTGGCAGAGTCCGTGCCGTAACAATACCCCCTCCTGAAGACACAGCTTGTCCCCAAGACAGCTTGTCCCCAAGCTGCAGCTGAAGGGAAAACGTCGATGATAGCGAATAAGTTTTCCCAGGTGTCGCAATTGGAAGGCATACCTGACCAATGCACTTTGAGTTGAGGCACCATTTTGGCTCCGCGGCGGATGAATCTCTCATCGGTCACTCTGTGAGGTTGCACCAAGAGGAAATCCACCAAAGAGACTGGCAACTCTGTGCTGACTGTATCAGTGGCTTTGATCGCTTTTTTCAGTTGAGATACATGAATTACCGGGTGGATCTTGGCTGTGTCTGGCAGCTTCAGTTTGTATGACACTTGCCCCACTCGTTTCAACACATAATAAGGACCAAAGTACTTGAATCCAAGCTTCTGGGAGGAACGGTTCGCCACGGAAGTTTGCACATAAGGTTGGAGTCTGAGGTATACCTGATCACCCACCTGGAACACGCGCTCGGTGCGATTCTTGTCCGCCTGATGCTTCATACGTTGTTGAGCGCGAGCCAAGTGTTGTCTGGTTAGTTCAGTCATAGTTTACATCTCTCGCAGCCAAGTATCCAGTTCGCCCACACCTGTGTTTGTAGTGTTGCTGATGCCAAAATGGCGGGGAGAGTGGCCGTATAGCACCTCAAACGGAGAACGCCCTAACACTGAGTGTGGAGTGGTGTTGTACCAATACTCATCCTGTGTCATCCAGCTAGCCCACTTCTTCGGAGTTGCATGTACCAAACAACGTAGGTAGGTTTCGAGACAATGGTTTAGGCGTTCTGTCTGACCATCGGTCTGAGGGTGATAGGAGGAGCTCATATTGAGGGTGGTGTCTGCCAGGCGAAACAACTGTTGCCAGAAATGACTGACGAAGATTTTATCTCTGTCGGTGATGATTACCTTGGGCAGTCCATGCAGCCGGTATACCGTGTCGAAGAATGCTTGTGCGACAGTAGTTGCCGTGAATGGATGTTTCAGATGGATAAAATGTCCAAACTTGGTCAGCTTGTCCACAACTACCAGGATAGTGTCAAACTTGTTTGAGACTGGCAGCCCTTCAATGAAATCCATTCCCACTGTGTGCCATTGGTAGTGGCTGTAGCTTCCCTGGATAGCGGACATGCTCGCTTTTTGCTTGTTGACACACTATGCAAGATTGTACAAATTTGGTAACTGACTCTTTCATTCCAGGCCACGAGAATAGCTTTTTGATCTTCTGGTATGTAGGAAGAATGCCCGAATGACCACCCAAAGCGCTGTGGTGAAAAGCGAGCAAGACTGCCTGGTGGGCTTGGTGTTGTGTGCCCAGCCAGACACGCCCTTTGTGGTGAATGACACCTTTGTGCAAGGAATATCCTTGGTCATTTGTTTGGGTGATGGACAGTTCAGCGAGCAATTCCTGCGCTTTGGGGTTGTTTTGGTATCCCTCAATTACTGATTCAACCCATCGAGGCTGCACTGCAGATATGGCCATAGCTTCAGTGTTGTGTGGGCGTCGAGACAACGCATCAGCTGCCCTATTTGTGACCCCTTTCTTGTACACCACCCTGTACTGTAGCCCCATGAGCTTGAAAAAGGCTTTTTGTTGGATGGGAGTACTGAATTTGTGCTCCCCCAAGTGTATCAGGCTGCGTTGGTCTATGTGTATAGTGAACTGTCTTGCAAGTAGCTCCTCCATTTGTCGATGGCTAAGAGGATAGCAAGACACTCCTTATCATAGACTGATAATGCTTGGTTTCTCGGGCCTAATGCCTTGCTCAGGAATGCTAGAGGATGACCCTGTTGCATTAGTACATCACCTACACCAGTGGCACAAGCATATGCTTCCAGCACGAAGTCTTTTGTGAAATCTGGTAAATCCGACACATGAGACTGGACCAAGGCTGTTTTGAGGGAAAGGAAGGCATCATGAACCACTGGTGACCAGACGAACGCTTTGTTCTTCTTCAGGAGATCTGTCAAGGGCCGAGAAATTATCCCAAATGGCGTATGAACTTTCTGTAGTATCCCGCGAGACCAAGGAAGCCCCTTAATTGAGTTGGATTAGTAGATTGAGGCCAATGTTGTACTGCTTCTATCTTGGTAGGGTCAGTAGAGACACCATCAGCACTGATGATGTGGCCGAGATACTCAAGGGATTGTTGCGCGAATGAGCATTTGCTGCGCTTCACATAGAGCTTGTTCTGTTCCAACAGCTGGAGGACGGTGTCGTGGTGTTTCTTGTGTTCTTGAATAGTGGAACTGTATACCAGAATATCATCCACAAATACCAGCACGTATTTACGTATGATGTGGGCAAACACTGTGTTCATCGTTGCTTGGAATGTGGCTGGTGCACACGAGAGACCAAACAACATCACTAAGAATTCGTAGTGGCCGTTGTGGGTTCGAAATGATGTTTTGCTCTCATCATGAGGTACCATGCGTATCTGATGGAAGCCAGAACGCAGATCAAGTTTGGTGAAGAACTTTGCTCCAGCTAATTCATCCAAGAGTTCTTCGACCACTGGCATTGGATACCTGTCCTTCACTGTGACAACATTCAGTTGGCGGTAGTCGATACAAAATCGCCATGTACCGTCTTTCTTTTTCACAAGTAAGACTGGCGAGGCAAACGGGCTCTTGCTCTCTTTGATGATGCCCTGCACCAACATTTCCTTTATCTGTTTTTCTATTTCATCCTTCTGCTGCGGTGAATACTGGTATGGTCGCACATTCACAGGTTGCACGCCTTGCATAAGATTGATCTTGTGATCATACGGCCGGTGCGGCGGCAACCCGGCGGCAACCCTTTTGGTGTACCGAAACAAGACTCATGTTCCCTTAGTACTTGAGCAATTTCCCTTGGAAGGTCTTGATTGGTGGAGTCGATAGTAGCAGATGACAGTTGCACAATGTGTAGAATTGCCATATCCTTCTCTAGTTGCTGCAATTCTTCTGGGAAAATGAAGGCACAAGAAGAAGTCTTATCCTGTACTCCCTTTATAGTGATTCTCTTGCCATTTTGCTTCATCCGGAAGACTTTCTTCTTCCAGTCCATCCACATTGGGCCCAGAGTGTCCAACCAGTCCATGCCAACAATGATATTATATGAAGGCAGATCGAACACACGAAATGAGGTTTTGAAAGTGGCTCCTTGACATTCCTAGGGCACATCAACCACTGCCGTGCGAACTTGCTCTCTTGCTCCATTTGCTACTTTATGCATCGTAACCGGATCGATGTCGACGGTAGGCAGCCTCAACTACTCCACTGCCGCTTGAAGGAGATATGCCCTAGAGGCAATAATAAAGTGGTTATTATTTATATCTTTATGTTTATGATAAATGTTTATATATCATGCTATAATTGTATTAACCGAAACATTAGTACATGTGTGATATGTAGACAACAAGAAGTCCCTAGTATGCCTCTTAAACTAGCTTGTTGATTAATGGATGATTAGTTTCATAATCATGAACATTGGATGTTATTAATAACAAGGTTATATCATTATATGAATGATGTAATGGACACACCCAATTAAGCGTAGCATAAGATCTCGTCATTAAGTTATTTGCTATAAGCTTTCGATACATAGTTACCTAGTCCTTATGACCATGAGATCATGTAAATCACTTATACCGGAAAGGTACTTTGATTACATCAAACGCCACTCGCGTAAATGGGTGGTTATAAAGGTGGAATTAAGTATCCGGAAAGTATGAGTTGAGGCATATGGATCAACGGTGGGATTTGTCCATCCCGATGACGGATAGATATACTCGGGCCCTCTCGGTGGAATGTCGTCTAATGTCTTGCAAGCATATGAATAAGTTCATAAGAGACCACATACCACGGTACGAGTAAAGAGTACTTGTCGGAGACGAGGTTGAACAAGGTATAGAGTGATACCGATGATCAAACCTCGGACAAGTAAAAATATCGCGTGACAAAGGGAATTGGTATCGTATGTGAATGGTTCATTCGATCACTGAAGTCATCGTTGAATATGTGGGAGCTATTATGGATCTCCAGATCCCGCTATTGGTTATTGGTCGGAGTGAGTACTCAACCATGTCCGCATAGTTCACGAACCGTAGGGTGACACACTTAAAGTTGGATGTTGAAATGGTAGAACTTGAATATGGAATGGAGTTCGAATATTTGTTCGGAGTCCCGGATGAGATCCCGGACATCACGAGGAGATCCGGAATGGTCCGGAGAATAAGATTCATATATAGGAAGTCATATTCCAAGTTTGGAAATGATCCGGTGCATTTATGGCAGGTTCTAGAAGGTTCTAGAAAAGTCCGGAAGAAATCACCATGGAAAGTAGAGTCCCGGAGGGACTCCACCTTGCATGGCCAGCCAACCCTAAAGGGGAGGAGTCCAAGGTGGACTCCCCTAGGGTGGCCGGCCAACCCCCTCATGGAAGGGGGAATCCCACCCCAAGTGGGATTCCCACCTTGGGTAGGTTTCCCTACATATGGGAGGTTTCATTGTTGGGGTCTTATTCGAAGACTTGGATACCAACACTTTGGGATTTCCACCTATATAATGAGGAGGAGAGGGAGGGGGCTGCCCACTCTTGGCCGCACCACCTAGGGCTGCCCTTGGCCGGCGCCCTAGCCCCCCCTCTCTCCCCAAACCCTAGCGGTATCTCTCCTCCACCACATCCCGCACGCTTAAGCGAAGCTCCGTCGGATTTCTCCACCACCACCGACACCACGCCATCGTGCTGTCGGATTCAAGAGGAGCTACTACTTCCGCTGCCCGCTGGAACGGGGAGGTGGACGCCGTCTTCATCAACAACCGAACGTGTGACCGAGTACGGAGGTGCTGCCCGTTCGTGGCGCCGGAAGCGATCGTGATCAAGATCTTCTACGCGCTTTTGCAAGCGGCAAGTGAACGTCTACCGCAGCAACAAGAGCCTCATCTTGTAGGCTTTGGAATCTCTTCAAGGGTGAGACTCGATATCCCCTCGTTGCTACCGTCTTCTAGATTGCATCTTGGCTTGGATTGCGTGTTCGCGGTAGGAATTTTTTGTTTTCTATGCAACGTTATCCTACACCGCTGAGCTGATGAAGTTCCCAAAGCTTCCAGAGTCGACGAGAATAAGGACCTGTTTATCTCGTATGGTGCCTTGGAGACGCAGACTTTTCTTTTTCACAGTTCCACCAATGGCTCCCAAGGACATGTGCATGAATGTTTCTTCGCTGCTGCTGTTGCCCTCGGACTCCTCGCCTTCACTGTCAACCACCGACAGTTGCAATATCTCGACGAGTTCCTCGACAAGAGTGATATGTACTGATTTACTGCATTTGTGGCCCGGATGAAACTTATCACCACATTTGAAGCACTCGCCTCGTTCTCTTCTTTGAGCTTTGAGGAGTTGAAACTTGTTCTGCCATTGTGGTTTGATATCCCCCTTGTCCTTGTCTTCGGTTTTGTGGTTGAGGATCCCTTTGCCGGAAAATCTAGTTCTTGCATAAGCTGGCTGATAATTGCTTTTGTACCGTGAAGGAGGTGAAAATGGCCTTGATTCTTCAGACAATTCTTCCTGCGTTTCAGCAAGAGACAAGGCGACATCAAATGTTCGAGGATGATGCAAACGAATAGCACGCTGTATATCTTTGCGTAATCCTTTGACAAATTTAGTAACAAAGAAAGCCTCATCATAATGTTTGTTATGAATCAAAATTTTGTGTCTAAGTTCCTCAAATTGTTGGTAGTATAGAGCTACTGTTTCTTTCTGTCTAGACCTTTTCTATAGCCTGTAAGTATCTATGGTGTTTGTTTTTACCAAATTTTTCATGAATTGCTACACACAACTCTTCCCAGCTATCTATATCATGCTCGGCCTCATATGTTTACAGCCACAAAGCAGCATTGCTTACAAAATGCATAGACGCGAAGCAAGCCCAGGTATCATGCTCTACATCATAAAGTGCAAAGTATTTCTCGCACACCCCCTTCCACCACTTGGGATTTTCTCCATCAAACTTAGGGAAATCAGTTTTGGGAGGTCTACTGCTGGTCCTATTGTATGAACGAGATTCGTGAGTGAAGCTATCGGCAGATCGGTTGGACATGTCAAATTTCACAGGAGTGTTGGGGAATTTTCGCGTACCCTTGCCCAGGGCAGGTGCCATTGCCTTGGAGGCTCTGGTCACGATACCCTGTGGATGATGATCCTCGCGGTGCCCATCGGGCTGTGGCGTCTCGTCGTCGTCTGAGGACAGCGCCGATTCGAGCACAGCCACACGCTCACCCACTTCCGCCAGGGATAGTTGCAGAGCATGAAGAGAACCCTCCACGGTCGGCATGCATCCAGGAGGAGAAGCTCTTGAGGTTCTCGCACATCGTTGTCTGGTTGACAGCGAATGATGCAAGCGAGGCGTTGATGGCCTTAAGTGCCGCTGTCGTATCCTCCCCTTGCTTCTTCATCGCCGCGCCGAAGGAGACCATATCTGCTTGTAGCTTCTCCATGGCTACGAACTCACACCCCGCCCACGTCGTCGAAGTCGTGGCGAGTGTCAGCCGTCGCTGCCGAGAGGTTCCCCCGATCTTGCTCGCTGGATGGATCGGGATCTGGCTAGACGAGGAAGGATCTGCACCCGCGCCCGTCTCCCCGTCCGAGCAGCCCGCGCCGCCACTGAACCACCGCCGATCTCGATTTTTTTTGGAATTTTTGTGGGCATTTTGGTGGATTTTTGGTGGCGATTTCGGAGGATCTATGGCTCTGATACCATGTGTAATACCCTAGATCTCTCACACACAGGATTCTCACGATTATCGTCTAGGATTCGAGCAAGGATCTGATACACCTCCGCATCACGCAGCTGGGAATCCTGACGAGCCGAAGCTCCGGAGAGGAAGGAGAGAGAGAGAGACTCGACGAGTTAGGATTGGTTTAGCAATACATTGGATGCCTTTGACCGGATGCAGCCGTGGCTAATAAACGACCCTGGTACACTGGTAGGTGGGCCAGCTGGTATCAGATATCACTGATGGCGACCCTGGTCATGCTCGGTTAATGATGAATGATCTGATATCAGATACCATTGAAGTTCTCACTGACAGCAAGCAGGCCTGTTTTTTGACAAACGAAGAAGATCTTCGCAATCACAAACGATGAATTGATATAAAGGATGACAAGAATCTCAAATATTGACAAAAAGTTTGATACATATATATATTCATATTCATCGATTCATGTAGCATAATACAATATTTGTACAGGGATAAACGAAGGCATAAAAATGCTTGTATTTTTACATAAGACAGAGGCAGGCAATGTCGACAAGACGCCTAGTATCGACCCAAGGCTCGCTGAATCCTCCTGCGGCTGATCCGACTGGCGCGCGAGGAGCACGTGCTGGCGCCGCTCCTCTGGTACGGGTGATGGCGGCGGTGGCACGGACGCGACTCGTCGCCAGACACCTGGGGCGACGGAGGCGGCGTGCTGGGCGTGTAATCCGGCGACGCGGCGTGACTTGGAGGAGTCGACGGAGTGTAGTACGGCGACGCGCGTGACTCGGCGTCAGACACCAGGAGTGACGAAGGCGGCGTACTGGGCCTGGGCGTGTAGTCCGGCGACGCGGGGTACCTCGGAGGAGTCGACGGAGTGTAGTCCGGTGACGCGGCGTGGCAAGAAGGCGTCGACGGAGTGTAGTCAGGCGATGCAGCGCGATCTGACGGCGTCAGTGGCGTGTAATCCGGGGACGACGGAGGCACCATGTGGAAAACGAGCCGCGACGACGGGCTCGAGGGCGTGTAGTCCGGCGACACGGCGCGCAGTGAAGGGCTCGAGGGCGTGTATTCCGGCGACACGGCGCGCAGCGAAGGGCTCGAGGGCGTGTACCCCGTGGACGACGAGGTGTAGGGCTCGTCGAAGTCCAAGAAGAAGGGGACGCCCGTTGACGATGGCGAGTAGTCTGGTGAATCCGCACGCGGCGATGGGCTCGACGGCGTGTAGTCCGGCGACCCCGCGCGCGGCGAAGGGCTCGAAGGCGTGTACTCCTCGTAGTACTCCACATACGACGGGCTGTAGGACGAGTCCAAGAAGAAGAGGGCGTCCGTCGACGAAAGCATCAGGCCGCGCTGGGACGGCGGCGAGGGCGCACCCGGCGTGTATGACGGCGGCGATGAGAGGGAGTCGGCGCTGGGGCAGAACTCTGACGCGAGCGCCATCATCGTGCTGGATCGCTCTTGCTCGGTCGCTCGCTCGTGTGGCGATCACAGAAGTGGAGATTGGCGGAGGAGGAAGGCCGCGCGCGATCGAACATTTATCAGGGTGGTCGCGTGGCATGCACGCACCGATTTCATCCGGAAGTCGGATCGGATTCGGATCTCATTCGGGGCGGTCGCGTGTACTGGCTAGTGCTGTAGTACACGATGATGGGGGTGGCTGACGCGTCCGCCATGGTCGATCAGTCTTCTACGACCGGATGCTCGGCGAGCTGCGCGCGCAACCTGGGCATCGGCGAGTTCATCAGCAGCGCACCAGCAGCGGCAACAAGCTGGTTCGACTACACTTGTACTCTTTTCGCGGGCATCAACGCCGTCGGGCTCATGCTCTACCTCTGGTTGCCTACAACAACCGCAAGAGGATCATCTGATCGAGTGAGTACTGGGGATGATCACTTTGATCTACGACAGACGATTGTCATGCATCCATTAGGTAGGAAAAACAAACATCTGCTATTAAGCAGGCAGAGAAAGAAATTGATGGATCATAGCTGCCACCTATCATGAGCTAGCTTGAGTGTCCAAGATGATAACGATGCGCTCATTCATCCGAGGATAGGATAAGATGCAACCATAGATGGAGCAGTTGCTCGCAGTGATAACATTGCACTACTACCATTCTTTTATCCTGAAGATATCTGATATATTCTGGAGGGCTGAATTCTGAATTGATGCCTATAATATTGACATTACAAATCGATCTTTTCCTGAATCCTGATCGAGATAATTCAGCTTGGTGTGATGAATCATGTTACGGGACACCAAAGCCTGTGCTTTAGCTGTGTTGCGTCTACTGGCGTTTTTCTTTAAATGCTTAGCACCTGCAACTGCAAGTGACCTTATTAGTTTTCCTGCCACACCATCATGTTGCTGTCACAGCTAACCTGTTATGTTTTTCCCCATTCAGACAGTCGCTCACTAGCGTAGCAGGCGCAAGACAATGCAAACTTTTTTTTTTTCGACGTGCAAGACAATGCAAACTGAATCTGCATGCATTCGACCCCGTTGTAAAAACTGTCCAATGATGCAGTATCTATCTGTTCCAAAACCCAAGAGATAAGGGAAGTGCAATACTCCTTGTTCAGTTCTACATCGTACTTCTCAGTTTCAAATTAATAGACTGAAATGCAATTTCTTGGAGGAGTTTTCATCTTCTTGCACTCGAACACAATTCTTGACAAGTGAAAATCAATGGTTTTCCAAAGACGCCAGACGTCCATTTCCCGGTTTTCCCCACTTGATTAGCTTCATGTTAACACTATATATCAATTGTGAGGACTAAGAACAAACACACGCTAAAGAAACCACCCCCTGATACTGGTCAGCTTACTATTGACACAACCAGGCCCCATGTTCGAAGTCCATTTAGGAGAACAGTTATACCCATGTCAAACCAGGCCGCATGTTCGAAGTTCATTTAGGAGGAATTTTTAGTGGGAGACAATGTTTTTGTTAAGAAATTTGTGCTAACTTCATCAATCTTGAAGCTTCGTGATCCCAGTATTCGATATGCTTTGTGATAGCGTTCGTGTATGCTGGAGGTGTGCGTGTGCGCGCGTGTGTTTGCGTCAAAAAATATTCACACTACCAATTGCAATGAAAATGCAAATTGATGTCCTTTTTTTGAGTTGTAATCCACTGCTTTATTAAACGGGACGGTGGTTACAATCCGACTGAATCACGTCAGCCAAAAATCCAGGTATTACATCAAAGCGAACAAAATCTACTACGCTAAGAGCTTCCTTGGCACTCCTGATTCCATGAAAACTCAAACAACTTCATCACGTATTGGGATATGTTGACAAGCTTATCACCACGATTCACTATATAGGTGGCCATGCCAAGAAGCTTTGAAAGAGTTGTTTTATCAAATTCGAGTTTTCTATCTAGTTTGTTTTCAAATTATTATCACAATGCCAAGCTTTGTTATTTTCCAAAATAGAAAAGCGTAGATGTGGAACTTTTTTTTTCACATTCATGCCAACACCAGACAAAGGTTACACTTTTGGGTTGATAGAGCCATGGAATCCACAAAATTGAAAAAATGGCTAAAGTTTCCTACTCCAGATACCCCTGCATGTCATCGTCGTGGTAGATCAAAGGAAGAAATCATTTGATGTGGCCAACCAATCTATCATTGAGGCACCTTAAAAAGCATATATGGATCATATTGAACAGATGGACAGGTGGAGGCAAGAAACATAAGGTTTTTAGAGCCGCTTATTCATGAGGCCTACATCTATGGTGCATGACTACAAGCACTTCTCCCACCATAGCTCACGGCTTCTGGAGTATGGTCAAGGTGATCGCATGAACTCCATGTTTGTTGCATGTCGTGTCCTCTATTGTTCAGTAGAAAGACCACGACATAAATCGACACAAAATGCACCGTTGTGGTACCCTCCTCGAATTAGGCTTTCGCCCCGCTTTATAAATAAAGCCACACACGACCAAACCGATACAAGGTAGAGGGGGAGACCTCTTTACAAAGCAGATCAAAGATAAAAACAGATAAAAGAAAGGAGATGTCACACCCTCCAAGGTACAACCGACACTACTAACTAAAGATGCACCCCGCCTTCTTGTGAAACCACCGGACAACGTCGTCTCATACCCACCAAGTTATTTGCCGGGAAGGGCCGCCTGCCCTCCCGCTCCGGGCCGTGGAGCGCCGATCCTGCCCGCAGACAACAAGTACCAGGAACTAAGACCCCAATGTCACGTGTAAAAGATAGGAAGCCGCCAAGTCCACCCTTCGCCGGGATCGAAGCACCGAGAGAGGATCTGAGCATGCCCGCCGATGACAACGAGAACTGCCCACGGGAATCCAAGCTCCACGACGACGCCCCCAAGAGGGTAACGACACAAGGTGCCGCCGTCGCCAAGACCGAGAACGGTCAGAGGTTTTCACCCGAAGCTCAAGCACAGGGGAGCGACCAGAACGGTGCCCCCAAGAGGGACACGACACCCGCGGGCGCCGTCACCGTTGGCGCCAAAGCGCTGGGCTTTCGCCCGAAATCGACTCCCGCCGCACGAAGGACCGATGTGCAGCCCGTCGTCATCAAACAGAGCCTCCGAGACCAGATCTGGGAGCCGCCACTGCCGAAGCACTACCGACGCCAGGAATCCCCGCTGCCCACTCCACGCCATCCCCATGTCCCAGGAGATAAGCCACCACCCCCGCAATGTCGCTCGCCGTAGAGCCAAACGTGCAGCTTCCAGGGCCGCCGCCCCGGCATCCACACCCAACCCATCAGCCGGCAGCCACCACCATATAGACCAACGGCAGGGGCAAGGGGCGTGAGAGGTCGAACCGAAGATCGAGCGGACACCGATCTGGCACGCGGTGGCTGCCAACCGAGGCCCGCCTGGCCCCGGACTGGTCGCGGCCAACGTACGCAGAGAGGCCCGCCAGGCCCAGATCGGGCCCAGATCTCGCCCGCCTGGCCCAGATCGGGCCCAGATCTTGCCGGCGCTGCCCACCTGCCGCGCTGCGCCGCCAGCCGTGCCGCCAATGGTTGCCGCCGTCGTCCCCAGCCAGATCCTCGCGCCTCAGCCGCCGCCGTTGTACCGCAGGCCCCCGCTGCAAGAGATGGAGTCGAGCCCGCGCCGCCCGAGACCAGCCGCCGCCGCAGCAGCAGCACGCCGCCCCGAGCACGCCGACACCACAACGAGGTCACCACGCCGCCGGAGGACCGACCGCGCCACCGCACCCCTCGCCAAGTACGTGCCCTCGACAGCCGCCGCGGCCCGCGCCGTTTCTCCGTGCGAGGGGGAAGGAGGGCCCCGCCGCTGCTAGCGCCCAGGCTTTGCCCGGCGACGCCGTCCGGCGGCGGCGAGGAGGGGGGGGAGGAGAGGTAGGGGCGGAGAAGGAGGCGGCTAGGGTTCCCTCCCCGTCGCCCACGGGAGCGACGAGAGAGGGCACGGGGAAAAAGAACGTTGTGGTACCCATTGAATGAAGAGGAGGGAGAGACACAAGTTGAATGTGAAGCACCTCTAAGTTGTGGGATACATAGGAAGAAGAAGGTCCACCAAAGCCTAGAGACATATATTAAAAAAAATCATTGTGCTAGAGTGTATGTTTTAAGTTCTTATGTTTGCCTATTAACACCGATGCTACTTTAATATCGAGTATAGTGTGCAGCTAGGTGATCGTAAAAAAATACAGAAACAGGAAGACGTATTTGAAAGATCCAATAAACAAGCACTAAAGGTACAAGAACAAATGATTACATGCAACTCATAGACTCTAAAACTTTCTACTTTTCCCGCAACTAAGAAATACATAGCGTATGGTACTCTAGAATTTTCCATTTACCCTTACAACTAGATATGCAAAAATAAACTCTATAAAATCTCTATCGAGATATTTGCTAGAAAATACACATTAGACTCTCTGCCCCAAAAAAATTAAGATACTTAAATTATACCTAAATATACACATAAACACTTTGGTTTATTCGCCACAAATTAATCTGGTTATGTGTGTGACTTTTCCCTTTTTCCTCTTATTGTATCTAGAGATAATTGATTGAATAAAATGATTCATAATAAATAATGCAACAAAAGTTAGAAATGGCTCATGTCACTTTTTTAGAAAACAAGTTAAATTATTTCAATTGCATTTTGATGACAAACCCTATAAGTTGTATGATAGTAATATTGCATCTTAAATATTTTGGTACAGTATCAAAGTTGTCAATTTGTTAAGTGTAATAGAAAAATATAGTTCAAATACAAAATGTGATAGGATTTGAACGTAACGGTTAGAACTATGGTAAGTTTCAATACAAACTTATTGGATCTAAATATATTGTTTGCACAGTTGTAGTGTTTACTCTAGCTTTATGACCTTCAACATAGAGACAATTGAGTATCACTCAAGCCATTGTTTACTATGATAGATTAACTCATTGGGTATGTAGGATATACTTTGTTAATTTATTGGATTTTTACATTGACATATTTTTTTTGTAAGATTAGATTAAGTCTTACATTTTTAGTATATTTTAATGTATCTATCTGCACATATTACTAGATTATTATGATGGTGTGTGATGATGCTCTTGTATATTTTGGCAATATGTTGGTAGTTTCATCTTCTATCATGCATCATATAATTTATGGAGAGTCATAAGAAAGCCGGACGTTTTAGGCAATATGAAAAGCATGAATGAAAATAATTGCATCACTCCAAACCAAGCACATGTTCAACTATGTGGACGGACGAAATCCAGGACATAGTAAAAGGTAAGTAGAAATATCCATTTTCACTGATCTTCTAACCTGAAGACATCACCACCATAACATTCTTAAGGAGAATATACCAGGGTTATGGATAAAAATTCATGAAAGAAATACTCACCAGAGTTACTTTTTCCCATGAAATTCATAACATGTTGCACCGAACCCAGCCATCTTTGAAATAAATAAAACCAAACTTTATTTGTGGAACATTAAACAAAATAATTCTACACAGAATATTTAATCGATTGGCACCTCTTAGTAAGTTGGGTCTGATTTTAGTCAACACTAACTCTTTACACCCTGTCTTCTCATGCCTCCGTGCCCATCTCCATATGCTAGCTTGCAGTACCAAACTATGGAAGATCGGACATTATGAAACCATTCCATTGTCAATAAAGAATGAACAAATTATACACGGAGGCACATAGATCACTGTATATCACTCAACAAGCACATGTTGAAGTAAATATGTACGTGCAGGAACAAACAATTGTATATCACTCAACAAGCACATAGATCATTGTATTTCATTTCCCGATCCCCCCTACCGATTAGCCTCATGTCAACACTACCATTGTGATGAGTAGGAACAAACACAAGCTAAACAAAACACTTTGAGCGCCCTCTTTTTGGTTAGCTTAGTATTCACACTACCAAGAACCAAAATATGATTGGATGGTTATACCCCATCCAACCAAGGCCAAACCACATGTTTTAGACCCATCTATCCCATTTAGGTGGAGTATTCTTTTAGCGGAAGACAATATTCCCCTTTTTGATGATTTTGTCAATCTTGAAGCCCTTTGAACCTGGTCTTCAAAGCATTGGGATAGCATGTGCTTATGGTGGTGGTGTATGTGTGTGTATGTTTGCGTCTAAAAATATTTGACACTACCAGTTACAATGAAAAGGCCCATTAAAGCGATCATTTCATGACAACTAAGCTTATAACCATGATTCAATATAATGGTGTCCATGCCAACAAAATTTGAAAGAGTCATTTTGCCAAGTTGAGTTTAAAATCTAGACCTTCTTGCAAATATTTATCGATCATACCTATGTTATTTCCAGAATAGGGATTATGAGGTGTACTTTCCCTGGTAAAAGAACAAAGGGTGAGTTTTCGCTACCATCATTGCAAAAACATCATAGTCCTGACACTTCTTTGTTCTTGATAATTCATGCCAACACCAGACAAAGGCTACACTTTTGGCTTGATAGAGTCATGGAATACAAAAGTCCTACACCTAATACTCCGCTATGTCATTATCATGGAAGATCGAAGGCAGAAATAAACCGATGGCCAATAGATATATCATGAGGTGCCATGGAAAAGCGTACATAGATCATATTGAAAAGTTGGAGAGGTGGTGGCAAGAAAACACCAATTTTTAAAAGCGGTTTATTCATGAAGCCTACATCCACATGGTATGACTACAAACACTCCTTCCATCATAGTAAGGCAGAAATAAACCGATGGCCAATAGATATATCATGAGGTGCCATGGAAAAGCGTACATAGATCATATTGAAAAGTTGGAGAGGTGGTGGCAAGAAAACACCAATTTTTAAAAGCGGTTTATTCATGAAGCCTACATCCACATGGTATGACTACAAACACTCCTTCCATCATAGTTCGTGGCCTCCAGAGCACTGGCAACCTCGTATTTGTTACATGTTGATTATACTTTAGGTGTCCTCTATTATTTAACAGAAAGTCTGCTACTTAAATGGACACAAATTGTTGTACACTACGTCTATTACAACTTTTGAGTTATAACGTGTAACCTTCTCAAATAGTGAAGGTTGACTCATGGTGTTTGTAGCATGACTAGGAAGAGAATGTGCCATTGTGGTACCCATGGAATGAAGAGGAGAGACACACACAAACTATGAAGTGCGGCCAAAGTCGTGGGATACAAAGAAAGATGAAGCACCACCAAAGCCCTGAGACATATATTAAGAATATTCACTGCCGCTAAAGTTTTCGTTTTAAATATGGATATTACAACTTATGCTATTCTAATACCAAGTATAGAACAAGCATATGATGCTAGTTGATCATCAAAAATATAAAACCAGAAAATACACATTTGAATAAGAAAGATCCAACAAAAAAACAACACTGAAGATACAAAAACAAATCATTACATGCATCACATAGACTAAAAATTTCTATTTCTCCTTGAACTAAGATAGACAAGGAATATAATACTCTAGAATTCTCTATTACCGTTACATCTAGACATACATACATAAGCTTTGTAAACCTCTATTGAGATATTTGTAACAAAATATGCTTTAAACTCTGTTCAAAGTTATTTAAAGATACTAAAAATGAACCTCAATACATGCATGTACACTATGACCGATTTTACTGCCACAAATTAATCCATTGCCATGTGCAATTTGGTCCTTTTCCCCTTCTTGGATCTTGAGATAATTTAGTGAGTGAAATGTTTCCTAAGAAACAATGCAACACAAACCCTGCACACAAACCCTTTGTACCCTTTTCCCCTTCTAGTATAGCATCACTTTGTTTTAGCTCCACGATATTAAAAACATTGCACACAAACTCTTTGTACCCATATCATTTGAACTCTAAGTGATCTAGGATATGTTTGTTAATTTATTGGATCTTATGTGAAAACTTTTTAAAGCTTTGGAGTAAGTCTTATATTCTCAATACATTTTATATTTTGCATATCTCCAAAAAAAAAAGGGATTTTTCGTGTATTGGCATCATTCGTGCACTAGTTTGTCGGTTGACCTAACTTCTGAAATAGATGATGTCAACTATTTCAAATTGATTTCTCACAAAAATTTCACTTCTAAATTTGCATGAATCATTGTCTTTATTTTGATGAGGGCTTTAAAGTAGATTTTGGTTCGATATATTTTGATTAGTAGTATAAAAAAAGAATGAATGGATAAAAAACCACTAGTAGTAAACAAGTACTCTCACGCTTGTTCTCAGGTTGCTATACTAGATACTCCCTCCAATCCATGATAAGTATTAGGAATTTATTTAAAGTTTAATCGAATTTGAACTAAAGCCCCGTCATTTATTAGATCAGAGCGAGCAACAATTTGTAAAGGGCTGTTAGAAGCTTATGATGTTGCGGAGACATTAAGAAGCCGATGAAGAATATAACAATAATCTTCTATTTAAGGGAAATGCAATCCAAGATATAATAAGATGCAATGATAGAGCAATTGCACATGCACGTCATGGTAGGTACCATTCTTTTATTCCAAAGGGGTTCTGCTGGAGTTTACTCTACTGCCATGATTGATTGATCTCCCCCTTCATGATTGAAATTGGTAAAGGCACCGATATATCATAAGTGGAGTTTACTCAGTTAACATGATTGATTATCTCACATGAGAGAAATGAACTCAGATATGACTGATGTGATTTACCCCACACTTTTCCCTAGATGATAAACTGTGGTTTTCGGTCAAGGTCAGTATCACTACTAGCTTCTACCATCACCGCACCAAGCTCCGAAGACACGTGAGATCCCTCTGCTCCGACAGCTCAACTAGTAAGAGCTTGTACTACTAGCTTTTCCTAAATTGTCATTTTCATTTCCAGGACAAATAAATAAACTACAATCACAACACAATTCTATACGACGGTGGATAGCAATTTGGCTAATTTTAGAACGTCAAAATCACCAACCGATAGATAGATGTTCCCTCGAGGAGCATATCCATTCGGACCATCCTCTACCAATTCGGACCATCCCCTGCATCTGCTCCTCGCTGTGCTGCGCTGTGCTTCATGCCTTCATGACAAACAAACAAAAATAACATTTTTTTTTCACAGAAGAAGAACAAAAAAAAAGATTGTCATTTTCGAGGGTGTCTAGGCAGCTAGGCTAGGAAGGAAGGATAGGCTCCAGCCCGGCCGCGACTCAGACTCGATCCCGCGAGCACCTACCACCAACTCTCCTCTCCGGCCGCCGCCTCCGCCTCCCGCTCCGGTCCGGCCCGCCTCCACCACTCTCCCCGCTACATGGAAGCCGACGTGCCCATTGCCACCCCCACCCTCAGGTATCCGATTCCCCCTTTCATCCCCACCGTCTCCCTTTTTTCCTTTCTGGTCTACGCCCCGTCAACGATTCGGCCTTGCCTCGTCAATTCCGTGCTCCTTTTAGCCAGGCCGCGCGCGCTCTAGTCGCCGCCACGATTGCTGCTCGACTGGGTCAGAGAGACTCCCGGATCCTGTTCCTCTCGTCTCGTCTTAGGTTTCCAGTGGTGCTGAGCTTGGTTGCTGCCCTTTTAGCCGGATTATCCCATCTTTCCTAGGCTTTTATTCAGATGCCGACTTGAAAACACCCATCTTTCACGGGTCTCGTCTTTCAGTGATGTGGCTCCTTGATTTGCCTAACTATCCTCGGCCGCCCACGGGATATGCCGGCATCGTACTGTTAGAATCCATCTCTCCCGTTTTGCTTATGCTTGTTGCCGTTGGAATGAACCAAACGGAGCGTTATGTCTCACCCATACAGATGAAAATGTTGATTGTGTGACACGGGTTCTTGCTCGCTACCTAATAATCTTGCCAAGGTAGAACGCCGATCTGAAACTTGGTTAGGCTCTGGAACTGAAGATGTTCTTCAGATGCTGGTACTTGATAGTTTTATTACCCCACCTGTCTAATAAAGTTCCTATTTTACCCGCAAGAAAAAAGTCTAGGTGATTGTTGAAGATACTTATTCTTAACCTGTTTGCTTAGGTCGCCGGGGAAGGTCCTAGTTTTGGAAACTTATTTGCCTGACTTGGCATTTTAACCGTGTTTTCCAAAAAGGAAAAACCTTGAAATGACTATATTGTTTCCTTAATACTACCTCAGTTCTGTTTTAATCGACGCGGGAATCAATTAGCACCATGCACATAGTCAACTAAGGCCCGCGTCGATTAAAAGCGTCCAGAGGGAGTAGAAGTTATTTTTTCGTGTGGTGAGAAGGTTGGAATAGAATAATTTTGCTGCTTTTATATGATATTTAGTTGAGATTAAAAGGCTCTGTTTTCGTTGTTGTACACGTGACTTAGTTCCCATTAAATTATGTACTTTTTTATTGGAATGTTTAGCCTTTATTCCTCCATATTCCGTGCTAAATTTCTGCTCCTTTTGACACAATGTGAGGTATAAAATTCTGAATGAATCTCAGTGTTTTGTTGCAGAAATCTTAGTTGATAGGGTTCTTTGGAGCTGCAGATCCAGAGCACGTTTTGCTCATTGACTTGCTTGCAGCGACATGGGTCTGAAGTCTTAAAAGTGTCAAGAGGGATTTCCATTGCTTCTTTTCCATAGCTGTAACCTGTGAAAATAAGCTGGGTTTTCTTTAATACTTGTGGAGATCGTTAAGATGAAGATTACACGAGGAGCAGCCCCATTTCTTCTCTGCCTCTGTGCGGTGGTTTGCCTCATGGCTCAAATAGGGACTGCGAATGTAGTTCTAATGGGGAATAACCTTACTTTTTCATTCGACGATGTTGAGGCAAATTTTGGTAAGTTCTGGATATCTTAGCATCATCTAGCTCTGACAGAGTAGAGTAGCAACTTCTAATATTTAGATGTCACCACATCTGTTTGCATGCCTTGATGTCTCCTCCAACTGTTACTTATTACTCCCTCCGTTCTATAATTCTTGTCGCGGATTCAGACATATCTATGCATAAAAAGTGTCTAGATACATCCAAATCAGGACAAGAATTATGGAACGGAGGGAGTACCAGTTTATGTGCTAATACTTGGTTTCATACCGATTAGTTGCACTATTGATTTCTGTTGAGTTCTGGACATGCACATATGTTTGTGCTGTGCTGCATTTGCGTACATTGTTTTCTCGGAAGGACTCACCATGCCATTTCAATTGATTTGCAGCTCCCGGAGTGAAAGGTTCAGGTGTTAATGGCATAGTTTATACTGCTGAACCTTTGAATGCCTGCGGTGCTTTAACAAACAAAGCAGTCAAGGGTCCGCCTTCTCCATTTGCATTGATTATTAGGGGTGGTTGCACATTTGATGAGAAAGTGAAGAATGCACAGGATGCTGGATTCAAAGCTGCAATTGTATATGACAATGAAAATAGTGGGGTTTTGGTTTCAAGTAATATACCTTTTCACTCTCACTCGTACTTGGTTTTCTATGTTTCTTGATATTACTTGCACAGCTGGCTGCATCATACTCCTTTCTCATGGTATCAACGTATGACCAACACAAATAGATGGATATTTTTCCTTTTGTTTGGCACATTGTTGCATTAAGCACAAATACTTCCAGAGATGATCCCCAGATAAATGAAATATAGAAGTTACTGTTGAACGGAACCTGATATGAAATCATATCAGTGACTATAATTTTACTAGTTCATGTTTAACATTCTTCATAGCATATTATTTTTGCACTATCTAACTAAGAAGAACTGTAACAGTGGCTGGAAGCTCAAGTGGTATTCAGATATACGCCGTGTTCATTTCGAAGGTCTCAGGGGAGGTTCTGAAGAAATTTTCAGGCTCTACTGACGTAGAGGTGTGGATAATACCCACATTTGAGAACTCTGCCTGGTCGATCTTGGCAATTTCGTTTATATCACTCCTTGCCATGTCTGCTGTTTTGGCTACTTGTTTCTTTGTGAGAAGACATCGAATAAGGCGGGACCGGCCTAGAAATCAAGAAACCCGAGAATTCCATGGAATGAGCAGCCAACTAGTAAAGGCAATGCCAAGCCTTATTTTCACAAAGGTGCAAGAGGACAATTGTACGTCGTCAATGTGTGCCATTTGCTTGGAAGATTACAGTGTCGGAGAAAACCTAAGAGTGCTGCCTTGCCGTCACAGTATGTCTTGCCAACTCTGTAACACCATAAGTGTTTTATAAAGAAGTACAAAAACTACTCACCTCTATATGCTATACTTTAAGCTTCAATCTTCAAATTCAGAAGTACAAATAATATCTGTGCTAGGCTTTGAATCTGTTAGCGCAATGGCTCTGTGGTATGGAACAAATTTACTGAACTACTACTCGCTGCATTTATTATCATGTAGTAGGCGCTTGAAGTTCTTTGAGAACATATGAATATAGAATATCGGTATTGCCACTTGAAAACACCACAGTTGCATCTGAATTTCTCTGTAACATCACATTCTATTATTTCATCTTTTATCAAAATCATTAAGCAATATAATTGTAGATTTGTCAGTCAATTATTATCGTGAAAAGGAAAGTTTGAAATACACCAATGGGACTACTGTGTCCCTTTTATGCAACCAACCAGCTATCTGACTAGTTTGTTTTTGTAAGGCAGTATTCTGATATTTTGTTTGAATTACCTTGCAGAGTTCCATGCAGCTTGTGTGGACATGTGGCTCACATCTTGGAGATCATTCTGCCCCGTATGCAAGCGAGATGCAGGTGCTGGAGTATCAGCCCCTCCTGCGTCAGAGACTACTCCACTGTTTTCTTCTGCAGTTCACTTACCGTCCCCGACATCATCATTCCGTTCAAGTGTCGGAGCATCCCCTCCCAGGCCAATAAGCCGACGTCCTTCATCGCAATCCGTATCTCGTGTCTACTCCGTTTCCGGCACCCCACACTCCCCCAACAACACCCAAAGGCCTTACAGAAACACATCTGCCATGAGTACAAGCAGAAGCGGCGCAGACCTCTCAAACATGTCTTCTCCCCTCCTCCGCCCTCCGCACCTCAGTTCCACACACTCCCTGGTTGGCAACCACCTGTCTCCACCTGTCAACATAAGCTACGATTCCGGCTATGGATCGCGCAGCCGGCATCTCAGCTCATCGTACATTTCCAATTCCGGATACAGATCTTCCAGCCACCACTCCGTAGTTGGCAACAATCTGTCTCCACCGGTCAACATAGGCTACGCGCCACCGTACGCGTACCATTCTGGCTACGGATCGCCCAGCCCGCATCTCAGCTCGTCCTACATCTCCAATTCCGGGTATGGGTCTTCAGGCCAGCACTACCTGGGTTCATCCAGCCAGCACTACCTGGGTTCGTCCAGCCAGCACCACCTGGGTTCGTCCAGCCAGCACCACCTGGGTTCGTCCAGCCAGCACTACCTGGGTTCATCCAGTCAGCACCGGTCGTCTTACCTACGGCGCTGCGGTGAGTCGGGGCCCAGCCTGTCCACCATGGCCCCTCAGTCACCTCAGTCCCAGCTGAACCACCTGGCGGGCGCGTCGTCGGGCCAGTCCTTGCGGCAGTCCTACCTGAGGCACTGTGGTGATTCAGACGCGAGCCTGTCCGCCATGGCGTCGTCGGGCCAGTCGCTGCCGGGGTGCTGATAGTGCTCAGCGGAAGCCCGCTTCCTTCTCCATCCGCGCGTGCAAGAGATGCGTGACCTGTGAATACATACATTGAGGCGTGTGACATAGGCGATTGCTTGCTCGAGAGATAGAGAGGGAACTGAAAGTTGCATAGGTTTTTGTTCGTGTTTTTTTCTTTTGACGTTTTTGTGGTTTTAGTGGCTGTGTTATTTGTACATTATTATTATTCTTACATGTATACAGCGGCATGTGGAAACTAAGTGTTATATGAGACAGGATAGGGATGGTGGTTTTAAAGTTGTCGTGGTTATTATGGAAGTGGAATTAATGGTAAAGCTGGTTTAGATGCATTAGTCCTGATGTATGATCATGTCTCTGAGTGTATAGTGAAGCAAAAGACGTTCCTTTGTTCTTGTGTATGGTGAAGCAAGGGATGCTCCTTTCTCTTGTCAGCAAGGCAGCAGCAGAATGTATCTGCAGTTCCTCTTTCTTCCTTCTTTCCTAGAAGTCTTCCTTACAAAAAGGAAACTACTCATTTAAGGATTCAGAAATTTTAGCTGCCCCGCTAGGGTGTGCCTGTTAGCATAAGCAAGCACCAGGTACTTCAGTTCGGATTTAGAAATTTTAGAAGAAGAAAGATCAGAAACACAATTTGAAATTCCTTTACTTCTGTAAACATAAAATGTTGGTGTATGTACATTCTTGTATTTCCACCCTGCTAATAACTCGGCCTTTCTTGCTTCTAACTGATGAAAGCGTGATCTTTTAGCTGCATGCTTTTACTGAATCCACTGGGAGTGCCATAAAGGAGCAGTCTTCTGCTTCTTTGGCTAGTCAGATAAAGCTGTTCAGATATGTAATTATCAAAATCAAGTATAAATAAAGTTTCTGTTTTATACTCTGTCAAAAGTAGTACACGTGAAGCTAGATTGCAAACAAAAGAGTGTGTCAGATTGTCAATATATGCAGCACCGCCGTTCACAGATACTAATCCTATCCGTCCGCCTTCTCTAGCAGCAGCTACCGCAAAGCATAGCCATGGAGGCCAAGGACGATGAGTCGATGACCACGCCGCGTTCATGGGGAAATTCCTCCCTATTTTTTTGAGAACAATGGAGAAATTCTTCCATTTTTTTTTCCAGAACTGGAGAAATTCCGCCTTTTTTTTAGGGAAAAGAGAAAGTCTTCCTGTTCTCCTACCGAGTCTTTGATCCACGTATGGGCCCAGAATTCTGCCTGCTATTCTAGCCCATGATCGCACAGCGGGCCTTTTATCTTCTTATCGCACCGATTCGTAAGAGAGGGAAAAGCCCACACACAACGACGCGCTGAGCGTATGAAATGTACGCCTGGCACAATTTTTTTCCCTACCCACACAGATTAATCACAACAGCAGTACCCCAATTTATCTATATTTGTTCTACCCATACCGATTAATCACAAATCAACCAGCATCTCCGGCTTCTTGTGGTGGTTGGTCAGATGGCTTTTCAAAAATTTGAGGCTATTTAGCTTTTGGGTTTAGCGACACATATAAAAAAAAATAGAATGTAAAAGGCAGAACCTAAGGCAACAAGTTTAGGGGGGCATTATCGTAGCTTTTTGTTTTTACTAGTGGTCCCTTTCAAACAAATATCGTTTGTCCCAAGTTTCTTGGATTTGTTGTATTACATTTACTTTAAAGTACTTATTGTGCTCATAAATTAAAGACCAAATGTCCATCGGTGGACTCACTCTATCCCTTGTGCTCTTAAATTTATTTTGCTAGATTTGTTTTTTATTTTCTAAAATTAGTTAAGGACTCGAACGAATATTTGTAAATCAAAATTATCTATTGAAAGATGAATATTGGTTTCAAAGATTCTATTTAGTCGTACACATTTCATTTTGAGTGAAACAATGAGGGACGAAGAGCCTAGCCACTAGGACATTTTTTGAATCTAAGGCGACAAGTTTAGGGGGCAATTTCATATATTTTTCTTTTTTAATAATGGTCCCTTTCATACAAATATTGTTTGTGTCAAGTTTCTTGGCTTTGTTGTGTATTGCATTTACTTTATCAGTACTTATTGTGCTCATAAATTAAAGACCAAATGTCCCTTGATGGACTCACCTTTTTTCCTTGTGCTACTCAATTTATGTCGCTAGATTTAATTTTTTTTCTTTCTAAAATCAGTTAAGGACTCGAACAAATATTTGTAAATCAATATGATCTATTGAAAGTTGAATATTGGTTTAAAATTCTATTTAGTGGTACATCTTTGTTTTTGAGTGAAACAATGAGGGACGATGAGCCCAACCACCTGCACATCTTTTGCATTAAAGGTGCTAAGCGATTACTACTCCTTTAGGATTTAAAATTTAGAAGAAGAAAGATAAAAAAAACATAACTGATAACCATATACTTCCTTAATCATCAATAAATATAGTGTTGGTGTCAGCCTATTCTTTGTTTTTCCATCTTGCTAATAACTCAGATTTTCTGAATGGAATACTCTACGCCTGTGTGGCAGTACAGAGGAGGCTGAAATCCATGTCTAATTACGGGGCATTCGATACATAGCGGAGCGTCCTTCCACTCTTGTTCTTGAAACGGACTGTGTGAGGATCGTCACAGTGCTTCCGTCTTCTGAGCGGACCGATCAGCAAACTAGAGCTTGTTGTTGGAGGCCAGGATGCTGCTTGCTGCCTCAGGTTAGAGTGTGCAAGCTGTCTAGGGTGAGTAACAAGGTGGCACACGATTTAACGCAATTAGGCAAGCGTGAGTGTGGTGTGTTGCATAAGGCCGTCCCTCCCTGCGTGTTGGGTTCCCTCATGCATGATTGTAGGGTTCCTCATGCATGATTGTAAAAACGTTGTTGCCTAATGTATAAAGCTCACCCAGTTCAAAAAAATGCACCTGGTCACTACTTGGAATATAGACAGGGCTATCATTTTGATCGTAATAGTTCATTCGATATATTCTTATTACTAGCGATGCCAATGTCAAACATTGTCCGATATCCACATTCTATTTTGTCCGATAAATTTCTTGAGCCCAAAGAATCACACTCACACCACCTGAAAGACGGATATCTAGTTCCATACAATTGGGCCCTATTATTGAGTATAATCCAACAATTGGGCCCTATTATCCTTCAAGGAAGACACTTGAACCTCGTCATGTACTATTGACCCTTTTGAATCTAAGTGTGGACATAAAGTCGAAGAAAATGTTTCTACTTCTTCTTCTTTAGTGATTCACATCAGGTTGTTCAGATCTCCGTCCATTCTAACTTAATCCACATTCTAGAAAAAATAAGACAAATTGACTATTACTACCTTTATTAGTATTAATTCAACCAATCCAAGCTACAATGAAAGTAGTGACATCCAATAGAACAAACAGAATTGCTTTGTTTTCTATGTTATTGTTTTTGATTACTACCTCCATCCCAAAGCTTAGGGTTTATATTATTTTTAGAAAGTCAAACTATGTTAAGTTTGATAAAGTTTTCACAAAAAATCATTAACATGCAAAATACAAGATCAATATTAGATAGATGATGAAATATATTTTCATATGGTATGTATAAAATATCATATTTGTTGATAATTATTCTAAAAAAGTTTAGTCAAACTTATTTGATATGTCTTTTTTTAAAAACCTACCATGGGTTTCTAAATGGGAGAGGAGTCATCCCCTCTTTTCGCTCATGTTCTCAAATTGGGAAAGGTTGATAGACTCATTCAAACAGATATAGTAGGTTCTTTTTTGAATGAATATTAATATTCATATTTGCATTTCAACATCAAGCGCGCATATTGGGCAAGGTAAAGCTTTTGGATGGAGGTAGTACTTGATTACAAAGTAAGAATTGAGAGTAATTCAGAATCAATTGTAGACCTAAAATGCAGAGCATTTCAGAACGGATGGAGTATGTGATTATCAAGATCAGATATAAATAAAGAGTCTGGTTTATACTGCGAAAAATGTAGTACAAGTGACTGGTCCTATCCTGTAGCCGATGGACCCGATGGCGGACATCATCGCGTCAGGAGGCCGAAACCGATGGAACGCTTTTTTTCGCCATCACACAGGCTACTAAGAGATGTCGAGAAATCCAATTTGGTTCACGGGTTCATATGGACCCATTATGTGAAAAAACATTTCAAAATGTGAAACCATTCTAAAATAAAATTATGCTAATCTATCTAGAATTTTTTTGTATGTACACAAATTTTTGAGAAAAAGGAACATTTTTTTGTCTCCCGTGCAAAAAGACATTTTTTTTATCCAACATGACTATTTACACGATTTTTTTTATATTTTTTATACGGGTGACATAAAATATTGGTTTCCCCGAAAACTTGAATACAAACATAAAAATGTTCGGCTGTACAATCAGAATTTTATTTTGATTTTTTTACATTCCTTGATTTTTTTATTATAATAGATTCATATGTGCCTATGAGCCAATACATCACATCCGGAGATGCCATCCTTTTTGTACTTTAAACATGAAAATCACGAGAGTTTCTTTTGAACGAGATGGACGCGCTGCCCAAGTAATACGTTTTCTTGGGCATCCTAGTAATACGTGTGCAAGCCTTTGATTCACGTACGCAAAATACTTTGGCCTGTCTTTCTAGCCCATGATCGCGTAGCGGGCCTCTAGCTTCGTAAGAGAAGGTAAACCCCTGTCGCACGGAGGAAAGCCCACGCACAACGACGCGCTGGAACCTGGGAACGGTGCTAATTTTTGTGGAGGGTCTCTAATCTTTAGTCCCACATCGAGAAACTTGGATCGTCTGTCCCAACTTAAATTAGTGCCGGGCTGAGTAAGAGACGTGCTAAGGACGCCAGGACGTCACGAGGGCACACCCCACCACACGGCGTGGCAATGATCTTGTATGTGCGGATCGCACAATGTAGCAAAAACCTCAACTGGAATTAATCGAAGTCAATCGATTCGATCACCTCTCACCCCGATATGACCGGTAGATCAATCATAAACATAGCAGCGTGTGACACACACGCCTGGCACCACTTTTTTTTTACCCACTCGATTAATTTAAAATACAAAATCATTTGGCTCTGGATTAATTATTAGTCCTGATGTATGATCATGTCTCTGAGTGTATAGTGAAGCAAAAGAGGTTCCTTTGTTCTTGTGTATGGTGAAGCAAGAGAGGCTCCTTTCTCTTGTCAGCAAGGCAACAGCAGAATGTATCTGCAGTTCCCCTTTCTTCCTTCCTTCCTGGAAGTCTTCCTTAGAAAAAGGAAACTACTCAGTTAAGGATTCAGATATTTTAGCTGGCCCGTTAGTAGGGGTTTGCCTGTTAGCATAAGCAAAAGCACCAGGTACTTCAGTTAGGATTTAGAAATTTTGGAAGAAGAAAGATCAGAAACACAATTTGAAATTCCTTTACTTCTGTAATCATCTGTAAACATAAAATGTTGGTGTATGTACATTCTTGTATTTCCACCCTGCTAATAACTCGGCCTTTCTTGCATCTAACTGATGAAAGAGTCATCTTTTAGCTGCATGCTTTTACTGAATCCACTGGGAGTGCCATAAAGGAGCAGTCTTCTGCTTCTTTGGCTAGTCAGATAAAGCTGTTCAGATATGTAATTATCAAAATCAAGTATAAATAAAGTTTCTGTTTTATACTCTGTCAAAAGTAGTACACGTGAAGCTAGATTGCAAACAAAAGAGTGTGTCAAATTGTGAATATATGCAGCACCGCCGTTCACAGATACTAATCCTATCCGTCCGCCTTCTCTAGCAGCAGCTACCGCAAAGCATAGCCATGGAGGCCAAGGACGATGAGTCGATGACCACGCCGCGTTCATGGGGAAATTCCTCCCTATTTTTTTTAGAACAATGGAGAAATTCTTCCTTTTTCTGAGAACTGGAGAAATTCCGCCTTTTTTTCTTTGAGGGAAAGGAGAAATTCCTCCTGTTCTCCAACCGAGTCTTTGATCCACGTATGGGCCAAGAACTCGGCCTGCCATTCTAACCCAAGATCGCACAGCGGGCCTTTTATCTTCTTAGGAGAGGGCAAAGTTCTGTCGCACCAATTCGTAAGAGAGGGAAAAGCCCACACACAACGACGCGCTGGAAACTGTGCTTATTTCTCTGGAGCGTCTCGAACTTTTAGTCCCACATCGAGGAGCCTAGTACGTGTATTCCAGCTTATATTAGAGCCGGACTGAATAGTAGACGTGCAAAAAAGAATGCACATACCAACACATGGCTTTGATCATGCATGTGCGGTTTGCACAACGTAGCAACTCCGTTGAAATTGACAAATTAAGCCGGTCCGCCCGGTCCATGGATTGGTAGATCTCATTGTAGCCATACTTTTTTGGTACCCACACCGATTAATCACAACAGCATAAATCTGTGATACGTTTTTATCTTCTTCTTTAGGCAATTGCACGAGAAATTCACACATGATACTTGAAAGATGTTAATCAACCAGCATCTCCAGCTTCTTGTGGTGGTTGGTCACATGGCTTTTCAAATATTTGAGGCTATTTAGCTTTTGGGTTTAGCAAAGCATATAAAAAATTAGAATGTAAAAGACAAGTTTAAGGGGGGCTCTCATAGCCTTTTCTTTTTTACTAATGGCCCCTTTCATACAAATATCGCTTGTGCCAAGTTTCTTGGATTTGTTGTATTACATTTACTTTATCAGTACTTATTGTGCTCATAAATTAAACACCAAATGTCCATCGATGGACTCAACCTTTTCCTTGTGCTCTTCAATTTATTTTGCTAGATTTGTTTTTTTTCTAAAATTAATTAAGGACTCGAACGAATATTTGTAAATCAAAATTATCTATCCAAAGATGAATATTGGTTTAAAAGATTCTGTTTAGTCGTACATATTTCATTTTGATTGAAACAATGAGGGATGAAGAGCCTGACCACCAGCACATTTTTTGAATCTAAGGCGACAAGTTTAGGGGCGCGGACGAATATTTGCAAATCAAAATGATCTATTGAAAGATGAATATTTAAAATTCTATTTAGTCGTACATGTTTGTTTTTGAGTGAAACAATGAGGGACAAAGAGCCCAACCACATACACATTTTTTTTTGCATTAAAGGGATTAAACGATTACTACTCGGTTAGGATTTAAAATTTAGAAGAAGAAAAATCAAAAACATAACTAATAACCTTATACTTCCTTAATCATCAATAAATATAGTGTTGGTGTCTGCCTATTCTTGTTTTTTTTCATCTTGCTAATAACTCATATTTTCTAACGAATGAATGCACATGGTTACTACTTGGATTATAGACAGGGCTATCATTTTGATTGTAATAGTTCATTCAATATATTCTCATTACTAGCGATGCCAATATAAAAAATTGTTCAATATCCACATTGTATTTTGTCCAATTAATTTCTTGAGTCCAAAGAATCACACTCACACCACCTCAAAGACGGATATCTCGTTCCATATAATCCAACAATGGGGCCCTATTATCCTTCAGGGAAGACACTTGAACCTCGTCATGTACTATTGACCCTTTTGAATCTAAGTGCGGACATAAAGTCGCAGCCAATGTTTCTACTTCTTCTCTTTTTAGTGATTCACATCAGGTTGTTCAGATACTCCATCTATTCTAATTTAGTCTACATTGTCGAAAAAAGAGACAAATTAAACTATTACTACATTTATTAATATTAAATTCAACCAATCCAAGCTACATTGAAAGTAGTGACATCTAATAGAAAAAATAGAATTGCTTCGTTTTCTATGTTATTGCTTTCATTTACTACCTCCATCTATATTATTTTTAGAAGGTCAAAGTATGTTAAGTTTGACTATGTTTTCACCAAAAATCATTAACATGCAAAATCATATTTTACACGGTATGTACAAAATATCATATTTGTTGATAATTCTTCTAAAAGTTTAGTCAAACTTTACTTGATTTGACTTTTAAAAAAAGCCTTATTTTGGGATGGAGGTAGTACTTGATTACAAAGCTAGAACTGAGAGTAATTTAGAACAAATTCTAGACCCAAAATGTAGTATTTGAGAATGGAGAGAGAGTGTGATTATCAAGATCAGTCTGGTTTGTACTCTCTGCAAAAAATGTAGTCCAAGTGACTGATCCTATCCTATAGCTGATGGACGCGATATAGCGGGCATCATCGCGTGGGGAGGCGGGAACCGATGGAATGCTTTTTTTTTTTTTTTGCCATCACACGGGCTACTAAGAGATGTCGAGAAATCCAATTCGGTTCACGGGTTCATATGGACCCATTATGTGAAAACACATTTGAAAATGTTAAAAAATTCTGAAATAAAATTATGCTAGTCTATCTAGACTTTTTTTTTCTACGCACACAAATTTTGGAGAAAAGAGAACTTTTTTTGTCTCCCGTGTAAAAAGACATTTTTTTTATGATTCAACATGACTATTTACAGGATTTTTTTATATTTTCTATATGGGCCACATAAAATGTTCTTTTCCCCTAAAACTTGAATACGAATATAAAAATGTTCGGATGTACAATCAGAATTTTATTTTGATTTTGTTAAATTCTTGAATTTTTATTTTTTTATAATAGATTCATATGTGCCTATGAGCCAAAACATCACATCCGGAGATGCCATCTTTTTTATACTTTCAACATGAAAATCTCGAGAGTTTCTTTTGAAAGAGATGGATGCGCTGCCCATGATCGTGCAGTGGGCCTCTCGCTTCGTAAGAGAAGGTAAACCCCTGTCGCACGGATTTGTAACATGGGAAAAGAGCCCACGCACAACGACGCGGTGGAACCTGGAAACGGTGCTAATTTCTGTGGAGGGTCTCTAACCTTTAGTCCCACATCGAGAAACTTCGAACGTCTGTCCCAGCTTAAATTAGTGCCGAGCTGAGTACGAGACGTGCTAGACGCCAAGACGTCGCGAGGGCACACCCCACCACACGGCGTGGCCAAGGTCGTGTATGTGCGGATCGCACTATGTAGCAAACCTCAACTGGAATTAATCGAAGTCAATCGATTCGATCACCGCTCACCCCGATATGACCGGGTAGATCAATCACATACATCGCAGCGTGTGACACATACGCCTGGCACCACTTTTTTTTTACCCGCTCGATTAATTTAGAATACAAAATCATTTGGGTTTGGATTAATTTAAGATGAAATATTTTGGCTTCCCAGCAATATCGATGCAAGCATGTCATCATTACTATACCTGTACCATCTTTAGAAAAAAAAAACTAACTTTAGTACTTTCTGGCTTTGTAAATATAGTGTTGTATAGTTTTTGGTGTTTGACACGAAATGTAACAAGAACGTGGGCGTGCTGTGTAGCTAAGGGTGTGTTTGGTAGCCCGGCTAAACACAGATTTTCTCAGCTCATCCCAGATTTTTTCACCTTTGGTTGTTTGGTAGGTTGGGTCGGGTCAGGTGGGCACTGCCCACCTCATACGAAAAAGGGCTCTCAGTCCTGCCCGGTTGAGAAGCTCAAATCGAGCTTCTCAACTCGGCCGAGCTGAGTCCATCCGCGAAATGCCCCGCGTGGCCCGTTAGGGGTCACGACCCCGCACAGATGAATCGCCTCATTTCCCCCCTGCACCCCTCTCTGTGTCCCGAGCTCTCCACCGCGGTAGATCGAGCTCCGGCCCGACGCCCCCATGGAGCTCTCCCCGAGTCTCCGCCGCCCTGCTCGTCGCCGTGGCGCCCTCCCCGGCCTTCCTCGCTCGTCCGGCGGTCCCCTGGCGCGCCTCCACTGCTGACCCGACCCCCTGCTCCGCCCCAAGATCCGTTGTGCTCCGCGTGTGCTCCGCCCCGGCCCGAGCTCCGGCGCCCAGACCACCGAGCTCCGCCCCGACCTGAGCTCCTGTGCCCAGACCACCGAGCTCCGGCCCAAGATCCGTTGTGCTCCGCGTGTGCTCCGCCCCGGCCCGAGCTCCACCAAGATCTAGGCATCGTTCGTCTCAATCGGGATCTGGGCATCGTTCGTCTCAATCGGGATCTGAGGACCCGATTGCTTTTCTTTATTCTGTTGAGGAGCTTTTGTGTAAAAATATGGACCTAGTGGTAATTTATATTTTTAGCGTGAGCCTCAGCCTGTATCAACTCATACAAAGGAACCAAACAACATCTCAAGTCAGCACGTATCAACTAACCCGGGCTACCAAACACATTGTAAAATCTCAGTCCAACTATGCTAGGGTCAACATGCATGAGGACAGATAGAGATTCTGGGTAGACCCAGGCTACCAAACATACCCTAAATACACAAATTGAAAGATAGAGAAATATGCATTTTATTAATCTCATCATGAGAAATAAAATTATAATATCCCGTAGGATGCGCTCCGTGGCATGCTGCCGCAGCCAATATGACAACGTGATTATGGGGTTCTGGTTCACGAGGCCTTGGAAAGCTCACGCTTAATTATGTTTGTGGATCAAGCCCACAAAGCACCTTCGATTAAGCTGTTGCGATACTCGTCGTCTTCAAGTCTCGTCTTCTCCGGGTAGATGGTGGTGATGTGGAAGAAGGATGGAGCGTTACATCCGTCGCTCCGGCGATTCTTAGCCGTATCCCTCCGTCTTCTCGATGTCCGATGATGAAGATGTGGGTGGTCGTCACCTCGTCGGTGCCATGCCTGGTGGTGTCTGCCTTGTTGGTGTCGGACATGATGATTTTCCTTTGCCTCGTCGGCGTAGCAAGTGCTGGTTTGCTTCATCAGAGAAAGACATGTCGGTGCAGAATAACTATGGTCGCCGTCACATGGACGATGCTGGTGTAGATGCTGGAGTAAACTTGGTGACACCACCATGCTAGCGGTGACATCGCTTGTAGATGATAACGCGGAAGAGCTCACCCAATGTAGAGATGTTGTAGATGGTGTCCATCGCATCGCCACGGTTTGATGCCACACGTAAGCATTGGCGTGGATGGAGCCCCGCCTCGGCGGGAATCCATGCAGGTGTCGTCAGGGATGACATCCTGGCGAGACTTTGAGATGGGGTTAGCGTAGATGGGTGTCCCGCCTCAAAGGGGACTCTTGTACGTGTTGGTGTAGACAACATCCCGCCTCGAGGGGACTTCGTGTAGGTGTTGATGTAGACGGTGTCCCGCCTCGAGGAACTCCATGTAGTTATCGATGTAGGCGGTGTCCCTTCTCGAGGGGCCCCACATATGTGTTGGTGCAGATGGGTTGGGTGCACATGGACACTAGCCGCGTCGTCATCGTCTCTAATAGGGAGTCGTACACCGGTAGGTTGTACAGCATCCCCGCAACGGTGTTGCCGCGCATAGAGGGATGTTGGCGGGTTGCATATGGATAGTAAGGCCCCGACGTGAGCCATCCGGTGACAGCCGTCCCCGGAAGCTCCTTGCCTTCCCGTCTAAGCTGGCGATGGCTCCCAAGTGGAAGAGATCAATTATAGTATTTTTTAATAAGGAAGGTTATCGAAGCCACGAGGGGGAGTTGAAGGTATTGGGTAGCAGATTAAATAAGAAAACAATAATAATAAACTAGCAATTTTGATATTTTTGGTGTATAGTTTGCAACGGAAATAAAGTGCAGAAAGTAAATAGCAAATAAGTAAAATCTCGCGATGAGAGTCAATCATCTATGCTGCAAGAGGATAAGCTCAAGTGTGTGTGCTTATATGATGCAAAAGTTTCCGAGGGAGGCATGTATTTACTAGCATCTGAGTTCTATATATATTTTGTCAAGTTTTATTTAGTTAGGGGCGGAGCCTAAATTAGGTACAACCATAGATACACATATCCCTTATGATGGGTCCTAGAACCATTTTCACGTGCAAACATAGGAATCATTAAGACATAAATATCCCACCATAGCAATAAGTTCATTGGTCCCCGACATAAACCCCTCTAATGCAACTCATAGTATTGGAAACGGTTTCTGTCAGTCCGTCCCTTCCAACACCAATGCATTACATTAAAGTGCAACCATATGGGCCCATATACGTGAAGTAATATGCAGTTGACGTTCGCATAATACCATCATAGAACAACATAAAAGATAGAATACTTGACCAAATACTCATTGCACATCATATAGAATCATAGCCAGATCATCATGTGCCGACGTCCTTTATTGCAATCCGTATCTCGTGCCTACTCCGTTTCCGGCACCCCACACTCCCCCAACAACACCCAAAGGCCTTACTGAAATGCATCTGCCATGAGTACAAGCAGAAGCGGCGCAGACCTCCCAAAGACATTTTTTTTCCAACATGACTATTTACATAATTTTTTTTCTTTTTTTATACGGGTGACATAAAATATTGTTTTCCCCGAAAACTTGAATACAAACATAAAAATGTTCGGATGTACAATCAGAATTTTATTTTGATTTTCTTACATTCTTGAATTTTTATTTTTTATAATAGATTCAATTCATATGTGCCTATGAGGCAAAACATCACATCCGGAGATGTCATATTTTTTATAGTTTCAACATGAAAATCACGAGAGTTTCTTTTGAACGAGATGGATGCGCTGACCTAGTAATATGTTTTTTTAGGCATCCCAGTAATACGTGAACAAACCTTTGATTCACGTGTACGCAGATGTTTCGGCCTGCCTTTCTAGCCCATGATCGTGCAGTGGGCCTCTCGCTTCGTAAGAGAAGGTAAACTCCTGTCGCACAACGACGCGACGGAACCTTGAAACGGTGCTAATTTTTGTGGAGGGTCTCTAATCTTTAGTCCCGCATCGAGAAACTTGGAACGTCTGTCCCAGATTAAATTAGTGCCGGACTGAGTACGAGACGTGCTAAAGACGCCAAGACGTCGCGAGGGCACACCCACCACACGGCGTGGTAAGATCGTGTATGTGCGGATCGCACAATTTAGCAAAACCTCAAATGGAATTAATCGAAGTCAATCGATTCGATCACCGCTCACCCCGATATGACCGGTAGATCAATCACATCGCAGCGTGTGACACACACGCCTGGTACCACTTTTTTTTTACCCACTCGATTAATTTAAAATACAAAATTATTTGGCTTTGGATTAATTTAAGATGAAATATTTTGGCTTCCCAGCAATATCGATGCAAGCATGTCATCATTAGGATACATGTACCATCTTTACAAAAAATAATTATGAACTAACTTAATTAGTACTTACTAAATATAGGTTGTATAGTTTTTGTCATAGAAGTTGAACGTACTTGGAGAAAATGTTACAATAGTTTTAGGCAAGATTATCCCGACTAATTGGTAATTGGTATGAGAAAATAAACAAGCTTGCATGAGTTAACAAAACGTAACCAAATACTTAAAACGTTCTCCAAAGAGTGGTAAAAGGCATTATACCTTATATTTCAGATTTTTAAAAAATACTATATGGCTTGCATAAGAAATGGACATGTTAAAACTATTCCGAAGGGAGAACTACTTAGTTTGTAGTTTATGGCTTCTGTTCTGACTTAATCTTCATATATACAAAAATCTTGCAATATACGAATAACAAAGGTGTTTAAATCATTCACACTTAAATCCTACCAAACAAGAAATGCTAGGGAGAAATTAGAAAGTGACAAATAAAAAATAGAGGAGAAAATCAACAAATGACTCTAAGAACTAGATCCCAAGAGTTTCCCTAATTGATTGGTGGAGATTCTTCTTTTTCAAATTTCTCAAAAAATGTTATAATCATAGGAGGAAATAGAGAGAAAGCAAGATTTTGAGCTTCAACAATAAAATATAAGAGAGAGAAGAGAATAGAATAGTTGACCATACCCCCTCAAGGACGAATAAGGGATATTTATAATCCAAGGGGGGGACTAGCCGTTACGGGGAATTCCTACGGCCCAAACTGGCAGTAAAACCGGCGGTGCCAATTCTCTCGCCGAACTAGATCGACGTACAAACCGACAAGCCGGAACCTACGCTGAGTTTCTGCTAGAACACAAGGTTGGGCCGGTTTCAAACCATCATGCCGGTTTCCTCGGCCAGAACAATGAGACTGCAGTTTTCTCGAAAGAGATAAACTTTCAAAGAGTTCCCAAATTCCGATTGAGATGAAACCAATTTTTTTAGAAAGGTAATGCCGAATAGAACCCCAACGTAACCCCGGAATATTAGGAATCATCATAGGATATTTCTACAAAATTTTAGAAGTGAAACCCCTCCAAACTAATAGTCGGTAAAGACGTCCAAACTCGAAAATGCAATAGAAGATGTATACGAATTTTGTTTTCGATGAACTTGGGCTTGTTGAAAAGTTAACAACAAGCTCAAGAACCTCACTTAGAGAAATACCAATAAGAAATAAGAATAAGGGGATGCAAAGTCCGCAAAAGTTTGAGTTCCCTAAGATAATGTGATCAAGTTACCCAGCCGCAAGCCCTTCTTGATAGTGTGGCTATCTATCTTATAACCCGGTCTCCCTTGCCTTGTGCATACCTAGCAAGGCATACCTTTGCCTTGTGCATCCCTCTTGATCTTGATGATAACAATCCAAGCTTCTTTCAAGCCGGAATGTCTCACTTAATCATTGTTGCTTCGTGAAGACTCATAATTGCTCCCCCATACACCACTATGGGAAAGCTACATTGAAGCATATCTTGACAAGTCCACTATCAGCGAATGGATGAGAAGATTCAACCATGCTATTCTCGATATGCTCGTCTTGAATTTTCCCTTCTAAATCTTGATGAAGATCACCACTTGATGTCATTTTCTCATGGGCTATACAAGATCTTGCTTTTTATGCATGTCCATGGAAAGATACCTAACCCACATAGATAACACAAATACACATATACGAAGGGTTAGTTCATAAATCATAATTGGCAAGGTTTACCATACCACAAGATCATATGATTCAATGTGGTACAATCTTTATGCTTCATGTGTTGACCAACTTGAATCTAATCTTCGCTCTTAGGCTTGGTCAACATTGTATGTCTTCTTGGTCTATCATAATATCTTGATCATCCATTGCTTAAAACATAAGTTAGAGCATGGCTAAGTTGAGTTCCACACAAGAACTCCATCTTCATTTCTTCTTCTAGATCATATCATATTCTTCTCATCAAATCAATGATCTTGATGCAAATACTCAAGATATATAATTATCTTTATGGCATCCACACTTGAATCCAACAAATGGGCTACAAGAAATATACCCATCGAATATTCCTTCATACAAACTGAATAAAAACATTAGTCCATAAGAATTGTCAATAATTACCAAAAATACACAGGGGCAATGTACCCTTACAATAGGGGCCGGTGGAGATGCTCTAATAACCATATGATCAATTTTGAATGCTTGTTCCGCTTGACCTGTTAGCGGGGGCTGCCACACACATGGTGATGCAGCCCCGCTCAAGGACGACACTACATCATGGCCAACTTATCCCCAAAGTGAACCAATGACTCGAGCCCGAGTGAAAGCTATACATGACAAGGTGAACTCACTCCTCTCTACACTCGATCTCGACATAACCTTGGACGGATTGCTACCTCATACCGATATAGATGTGTCATTAGGTACCAATCTCGTCAAGGATCCGAAGGAGAAGAAGCATCTTTGCTCAAGAAGAAGAAGAAGGGAAGACCAAAGAGAATAAGAAGAAGAGCTCCAGCCGCCGGTCACAGCACCACCCCGGCACTGCCGGTGGACACACCCTGGCACTGCCGGTGGATGCACCCCGGCACTGCCGGCCAAACTTCTCCGGCACTGACGGCCCCACCGGCACTGCCGCCCCGAGCACGCCGGCACTGCCGGCCCCTCCCAAGTCAACGTCATCTGGGCCATCCATTTTCATCCTATCGCTATGTTTATTCCGTGAAATGACTCAGTTACCCCTGCTCTGTATCTGGGCTATATGTATCTCATTCCCCACCTGGATTAGGGTTAGGCAATGATTTGAGATTAGACTTGAGCTTTGTCTCCCTAGGACTATTGTTCTTTGTATCCAAGGTACTCTTGTGGAATCTTACTCTCTTCATGGATGATTCTAGGGCAACCCCTCTCTCATCCAAGTTCTAGGGTGGATCTCTTCATCCAATCTCTCTCCTCTTGGATTCTACCTAAGGGTCTCTCCAAGAGTTGATTCTATTGGCTTGGTCTAACTATTGTAAGCATATGTAATGAATGCAGCGATCAAAACAATGGTAATGACATGAGTAAACAACTGAATCATAAAGCAAAGACTTTTCATGAATAGTACTTAAAGACAAGCATCAATAAGTCTTGCATAAGAGTTAACTCATAAAGCAATAAATCAAAGTAAAGGTATTGAAGCAACACAAAGGAAGATTAAGTTTCAGCGGTTGCTTTCAACTTATAACATGTATATCTCATGGATAATTCTCAACATAGAGTAATATAACAAGTGCAATATGCAAGTATGTAGGAATCAATGCACAGTTCACACAAGTGTTTGCTTCTTGTGGTGGAGAGAAATAGGTGAACTGACTCAACATAAAAGTAAAAGAAAGGCTCTTCAAAGAGGAAAGCATCGATTGCTATATTTGTGCTAGAGCTTTTATTTTGAACACAAGAAACAATTTTGTCAACGGTAGTAATAAAGCATATGTATCATGTAAATTATATCTTACAAGTTGCAAGCCTCATGCATAGTATACTAATAGTGCCCGCACCTTGTCCTAATTAGCTTGGACTACCGGGATCATCGCAATACACATGTTTTAACCAAGTGTCACAAAGGGGTACCTCCATGCCGCCCGTACAAAGGTCTAAGGAGAAAGCTCGCATTTTGGATTTCTCGCTTTTGATTATTCTCAACTTAGACATCCATACCGGGACAACATGGACAACAGATAATGGACTCCTCTTTAATGCATAAGCATGTAGCAACAATTAGTGTTCTCATATGAGATTGAGGATATATGTCCAAAACTGAAACTTCCGCCATGATTCATGGCTTTAGTTAGCGGCCCAATGTTCTTCTCTAACAATATGCATGCTCTAACCATTAAAGTGGTAGATCTCACTTACTTCAGACAAGACGGACATGCATAGCAACTCACATGATATTCAACAAAGAATAGTTGATGACGTCCCCAGGAAACATGGTTATCGCATAACAAGCAACTTAATAAGAGATAAAGTTCATAAGTACATATTCAATACCACAATAGTTTTTAAGCTATTTGTCCCATGAGCTATATATTGCAAAGGTAGAGAATGGAAATTTTAAAGGTAGCACTCAAGCAATTTACTTTGGAATGGCGGAGAAATACCATGTAGTAGGTAGGTATGGTGGACACAAATGGCATAGTGGTTGGCTCAAGGATTTTGGATGCATGAGAAGTATTCCCTCTCGATACAAGGTTTAGGCTAGCAAGGTTATTTGAAACAAACACAAGGATGAACCGGTGCAGCAAAACTCACATAAAAGACATATTGTAAACATTATAAGACTCTACACCGTCTTCCTTGTTGTTCAAAACTCAATACTATATCTAGACTTTAGAGAGACCAAATATGCAAACCAAATTTAGCAAGCTCTAGGTGTTTCTTCATTAATGGGTGCAAAGTATATGATGCAAGAGCTTAAAAATGAGCACAACAATTGCCAAGTATCAAATTATTCAAGACATTGTAGAATTACTACATGTAGCATTTCCCGATTCCAACCATATAACAATTTAACGAAGAAGATTCAACCTTCGCCATGAATACTATGAGTAAAACCTAAGGACATATTTGTCCATATGCAACAGCCGAGCGTGTCTCTCTCCCACACAATGAATGCTAGGATCCATTTTATTCAAACAAAACAAAAACAAAAACAAAAACAAACCGACGCTCCAAGCAAAGCACATAAGATGTGATGGAATAAAAATATAGTTTCAGGGGAGTGATACGTCTCCGACGTATCGATAATTTCTTATGTTCTATGCCATATTATTGATGATACCTACATGTTTTATGCACACTTTATGTCATATTCGTGCATTTTCTGGAACTAACCTATTAACAAGATGCCGAAGTGCCGGTTCTCGTTTTCTGCTGTTTTTGGTTTCAGAAATCCTAGTAACGAAATATTCTCGGAATTGGACGAAACGAAGACCCAGGTTCCTATTTTCACCGGAAGCATCCAGAACACCCGGGAAGGACCAGAGGGGGGGCACTGGGCCCCCATACCATAGGCCGGCGCGGCCCAGGCCCTGGCCGCGCCGCCATATGGTGTGGCCAACCCTTCGACCCTCCTGCGCCGCCTCTTCGCCTATATAAAGCCTCTGTCGCGAAAACCCTGATGCGAAAAACCACGATACGGAAAACCTTCCAGAGCCGCCGCCATCGCGAAGCCAAGATCTGGGGGACAGGAGTCTCTGTTCCGGCACCCTGCCGGAGCGGGGAAGTGCCCCGGAAGGCTTCTCCATCGACACCGCTGCCATCTCCACCGCCATCTTCACCACCGCTGCTGCTCCCATGAGGGGGGAGTAGTTCTCCATCGAGGCTCGGGGCTGTACCGGTAGCTATGTGGTTCATCTCTCTCCTATGTGCTTCAATACAATAATCTCATGAGCTGCCTTACATGATTGAGATTCATATGATGATGCTTGTAATCTAGATGTCATTATGCTAGTCAAGTGAGTTTTACCTATGTGATCTCCGGAGACTCCTTGTCCCACGTGTGTAAAGGTGACGAGTGTGTGCACCGTGTGGGTCTCTTAGGCTATATTTCACGAATACTTATTCACTCGTTGAATGGCATAGTGAGGTGCTTATTTATATCTCTTTATGATTGCAATGTGTTTGTATCACAATTTATCTATGTGCTACTCTAGCAATGTTATTAAAGTAGTTTTATTCCTCCCGCATGTGTGCAAAGGTGACAAGTGTGTGCACCGTGTTAGTACTTGGTTTATGCTATGATCATGATCTCTTGTAGATTGCGAAGTTAACTATTGCTATGATAATATTGATGTGATCTATTCCTCCTACATATGCATGAAGGTGACAAGTGTGCATGCTATGCTAGTACTTGGTTTAGTCTTTTGATCTATCTTACACTAAAGGTTACTAAAATATGAGCATTATTGTGGAGCTTGTTAACTCCGGCATTGAGGGTTCGTGTAATCCTACGCAATGTGTTCATCATCCAACAAGAGTGTAGAGTATGCATTTATCTATTCTCGTTATGTGATCAATGTTGAGAGTGTCCACTAGTGAAAGTGTAATCCCTAGGCCTTGTTCCTAGATATCGCTATCGCTGCTTGTTTACTCGTTTTATTGCGTTACTACTTGTTGCGTTACTATCGCTACGTTACTACTGCTTGTTTACTCGTCCTGGGCAAAGCACTTTTCTGGTGCCGTTGCTACTACTTATTCATACCACCTGTATTTCACTATCTCTTCGCCGAACTAGTGCACCTATTAGGTGCGTTGGGGACACAAGAGACTTCTTGCTTTGTGGTTGCAGGGTTGCATGAGAGGGATATCTTTGACCTCTTCCTCCCTGAGATCGATAAACCTTGGGTAATCCACTTAAGGGAAACTTGCTGTTGTTCTACAAACCTCTCGCTCTTGGAGGCCCAACACTCGTCTACAAGAATAGAAGCTCCCGTAGACATCAAGCACTTTTCTCGGCGCCGTTGCCGGGAGGAAAGGTAAAAAGGCACTCATACTCCGGTTCCAGTGTAACGAGTACTTTTCGGCGCCATTGTGTTTGTGCTCGAAGCTATTTCCTTTAGATCCCGCAATTGCATCTTTTTGTTTCTTGTTTACACTAGTTTGGCATAATGTACAAGAGTGAGCTTCTTATTCTATTTCCTGATTTAAAACATGGATTGTTTGATGCGAAAATTAAAAAACCTATGAAATCTTATTTGCATGCTCGGTAGTAATATTAGTATGAACACTTTGAACACCATTGTTGATAATAATATAGAAAGTTCTAAGCTTGGGGAAGCTGGTTTTCATGATCTTTTAGTCCCCCAAGCATTGAGGAGAAAATTTTCTTTGATGATACTTTGCCTCCTAATTATGATAGTGGTCCTTTGATACAACCTACTATGGAGAGTAAATTTTATTGTGATTATACTATGCCTCCTACACTTGATGAGAATAATAATGATAGCTACTTCGTTGAATTTGCTCCCACTATTACTAATAAAATTGACTATGCCTATGTGGAGAGTAATAATTTTATGCATGAGACTCATGATAAGAATGCTTTATGTGATAGTTATATTGTTGAGTTTGCTCATGATGCTACTGAAAGTTATTATGAGAGAGGAAAATATGGTTGTAGAAATTTTCATGTTACTAAAATGCCTCTCTATGTGCTGAAATTTTTGAAGCTACACTTGTTTTATCTTCCTATGCTTGTTACTTTGCTCTTCATGAACTTGTTTATTTACAAGATTCCTATGCATAGGAAGCATGTTAGACTTAAATGTGTTTTGAATTTGCCTCCGGATGCTCTCTTTTGCTTCACATACTATCTCTTGCGAGTGCATCATTAAAACCGCCGAGCCCATCTTAACGGCTATAAAGAAAGAACTTCTTGGGAGATAACCCATGTGTTATTTTGCTACAGTACTTTGTTTTATATTTGTGTCTTGGAAGTTGTTTACTACTGTAGATACCTCTCCTTATCTTAGTTTTATGTTTTGTTGTGCCAAGTAAAGTCTTTGATAGTAAAGTAAGTACTAGATTTGGATTACTGCGCAGTTCCAGATTTCTTTGCTGTCACGAATCTGGGTCTATCTCCCTGTAGGTAGCTCAGAAAATTAAGCCAATTTACGAGCATGATCCTCAGATATGTACGCAACTTTCATTCAATTTGAGCATTTTCGTTTGAGCAAGTCTGGTGGCCTAATAAAATCCATCTTTACGGATCTGTTCTGTTTTGACAGATTCTGTCTTTTATTTCGCATTGCCTCTTTTGCTATGTTGGATGAATTACTTTGATCCATTAATGTCCAGTAGCTTTATGCAATGTCCAGAAGTGTTAAGAATGGTTGTGTCACCTCTGAACATGTGAGTTTTTGATTATGCACTAACCCTCTAATGAGTTTGTTTCGAGTTTGGTGTGGAGGAAGTTTTCAAGGGTCAAGAGAGGAGGATGATATACTATGATCAAGGAGAGTGAAAGCTCTAAGCTTGGGGATGCCCCGGTGGTTCACCCCTGCATATTCTAAGAAGACTCAAGCGTCTAAGCTTGGGGATGCCCAAGGCATCCCCTTCTTCATCGACAACATTATCAGGTTCCTCCCCTGAAACTATATTTTTATTCAGTCACATCTTATGTACTTTACTTGGAGCGTCTGTTTGTTTTTTGTTTTGTTTGAATAAAATGGATCCTAGCATTCACTTTATGGGAGAGAGACATGCTCCGCTATAGCATATGGACAAATATGTCCTTAGGCTCTACTCATAGTATTCATGGCGAAGTTTCTTCTTCGTTAAATTGTTATATGGTTGGAATTGGAAAATACTACATGTAGTAACTCTAAAATGTCTTGGATAATTTGATACTTGGCAATTGTTGTGCTCATGTTTAAGCTCTTGCATCATATACTTTGCACCCATTAATGAAGAAATACTTAGAGCTTGCTAATTTGGTTTGTATATTTGGTTTCTCTAGAGTCTAGATAACATCTAGTATTGAGTTTTGAACAACAAGGAAGACGGTATGGAGTCTTATAATGTTTACAATATGTCTTTTATGTGAGTTTTGTTGTACCGTTCATCCTTGTGTTTGTTTCAAATAACCTTGCTATCCTAAACCTTGTATCGAGAGGGAATACTTCTCATGCATCCAAAATCCTTGAGCCAACCACTATGCCATTTGTGTCCACCATACCTACCTACTACATGGTATTTATCCGCCATTCCAAAGTAAATTGCTTGAGTGCTACCTTTAAAATTCCATCATTCACCTTTACAATATATAGCTCATGGGACAAATAGCTTAAAAACTATTGTAGTATTGAATATGTACTTATGCACTTTATCTCTTATTAAGTTGCTTGTTGAGCGATAACCATGTTTACGGGGACGCCATCAACTATTCTTTGTTGGATATCATGTGAGTTGCTATGCATGTCCGTCTTGTCCGAAGCAAGAGAGATCTACCACCTTCATGGTTGGAGCATGCATGTTGTTAGAGAAGAACTTTGGGCCGCTAACTAAAGCCATGATTCATGGTGGAAGTTTCAGTTTGGACACATATCCTCAATCTCATATGAGAATAATAATTGTTGCCACATGCTTATGCATTAAAGAGGAGTCCATTATCCGTTGTCCATGTTGTCCCGGTATGGATGTCTAAGTTGAGAATAATCAAAAGCGAGAAATCCAAAATGCGAGCTTTCTCCTTAGACCTTTGTACGAGCGGCATGGAGGTACCCCATTGTGACACTTGGTCAAAACATGTGCATTGCAAAGATCCGGTAGTCCAAGTTAATTAGGACAAGGTGCGGGCACTATTAGTATACTATGCATGAGACTTGCAACTTGTAAGATATAATGTACATAACTCATATGCTTTATTACTACCGTTGACAAAATTGTTTCATGTTTTCAAAATAAAAGCTCTAGCACAAATATAGCAATCGATGCTTTCCTCTTTGAAGGACCATTCTCTTTACTTTTATGTTGAGTCGGTTCACCTATTTCTCTCCACCTCAAGAAGCAAACACTTGTGTGAACTGTGCATTGATTCTTACATACTTGCATATTGCACTTGTTATATTACTCTATGTTGACAATTATCCATGAGATATACATGTTACAAGTTGAAAGCAACCGCTGAAACTTAATCTTCCTTTGTGTTGCTTCAATACCTTTACTTTGATTTATTGCTTTATGAGTTAACTCTTATGCAAGACGTATTGATGCTTGTCTTGAAGTACTATTCATGAAAAGTCTTTGCTTTATGATTCAGTTGTTTACTCATGTCATTACCATTGTTTTGATCGCTGCATTCATTACATATGTTTACAATATGATCAAGTTTAGGATGGCATGTCACTTCAGAAATTATCTTTGTTATCGTTTTACCTGCTCGGGACGAGCAGAACTAAGCTTGGGGATGCTTGATACGTCTCCGACGTATCGATAATTTCTTATGTTCTATGCCATATTATTGATGATACCTACATGTTTTATGCACACTTTATGTCATATTCGTGCATTTTCCGGAACTAACCTATTAACAAGATGCCGAAGTGCCAATTCCTGTTTTCTGCTGTTTTTGGTTTCGAAATCCTAGTAACGAAATATTCTCGGAATTGGACGAAACGAAGACCCGGGTTCCTATTTTCACCGGAAGCATCCGGAACACCCGGGAAGGACCAGAGGGGGGCACTGGGCCCCCAGACCATAGGCCGGCGCGGCCCAGGCCCTGGCCGCGCCGCCATATGGTGTGGCCACCCCTTCGACCCTCCTGCGCCGCCTCTTCGCCTATATAAAGCCTCTGTCGCGAAAACCCTGATGCGAAAAACCACGATACGGAAAACCTTCCAGAGCCGCCGCCATCGCGAAGCCAAGATCTGGGGGACAGGAGTCTCTGTTCCGGCACCCTGCCGGAGCGGGGAAGTGCCCCCGGAAGGCTTCTCCATCGACACCGCTGCCATCTCCACCGCCATCTTCACCACCGCTGCTGCTCCCATGAGGGGGGAGTAGTTCTCCATCGAGGCTCGGGGCTGTACCGGTAGCTATGTGGTTCATCTCTCTCCTATGTGCTTCAATACAATAATCTCATGAGCTGCCTTACATGATTGAGATTCATATGATGATGCTTGTAATCTAGATGTCATTATGCTAGTCAAGTGAGTTTTACCTATGTGATCTCCGGAGACTCCTTGTCCCACGTGTGTAAAGGTGACGAGTGTGTGCACCGTGTGGGTCTCTTAGGCTATATTTCACGGAATACTTATTCACTCGTTGAATGGCATAGTGAGGTGCTTATTTATATCTCTTTATGATTGCAATGTGTTTGTATCACAATTTATCTATGTGCTACTCTAGCAATGTTATTAAAGTAGTTTTATTCCTCCTGCATGTGTGCAAAGGTGACAGTGTGTGCACCGTGTTAGTACTTGGTTTATGCTATGATCATGATCTCTTGTAGATTGCGAAGTTAACTATTGCTATGATAATATTGATGTGATCTATTCCTCCTACATATGCATGAAGGTGACGAGTGTGCATGCTATGCTAGTACTTGGTTTAGTCTTTTGATCTATCTTACACTAAAGGTTACTAAAATATGAGCATTATTGTGGAGCTTGTTAACTCCGGCATTGAGGGTTCGTGTAATCCTACGCAATGTGTTCATCATCCAACAAGAGTGTAGAGTATGCATTTATCTATTCTGTTATGTGATCAATGTTGAGAGTGTCCACTAGTGAAAGTGTAATCCCTAGGCCTTGTTCCTAGATACTGCTATCGCTGCTTGTTTACTGTTTTACTACTGCTGCGTTACTACGCTACGTTACTACTCGCTTGTTTACTCGTCCTGGGCAAAGCACTTTTCTGGTGCCGTTGCTACTACTTATTCATACCACCTGTATTTCACTATCTCTTCGCCGAACTAGTGCACCTATTAGGTGCGTTGGGGACACAAGAGACTTCTTGCTTTGTGGTTGCGGGGTTGCATGAGAGGGATATCTTTGACCTCTTCCTCCCCGAGATCGATAAACCTTGGGTAATCCACTTAAGGGAAACTTGCTGCTGTTCTACAAACCTCTGCTCTTGGAGGCCCAACACCGTCTACAAGAATAGAAGCTCCCGTAGACATCGGGGAGGAACTCGATAATGTTGTCGATGAAGAAGGGGATGCCTTGGGCATCCCCAAGCTTAGACGCTTGAGTCTTCTTAAAATATGCAGGGGTGAACCACCGGGGCATCCCCAAGCTTAGAGCTTCCACTCTCCTTTATCATATTGCATATATCATTTCCCTCTCTTGATCCTTGAAAACTTCCTCCACACCAAACTCGAAACAACTCAATAGAGGGTTAGTGTACAATAAAAATTAACATGTTCAGAGGTGACATAATCATTCTTAACACTTCTGGACATTGCATAAAGCTACTGGACATTAATGGAACAAAGAAATTCATCCATCATAGCAAAAGAGGCAATGCGAAATAAAAGGCAGAATCTGTCAAAACAGAACAGTCCGTAAAGATGGATTTTATTGAGGCACCGAGACTTGCTCAAATGAAAATGCCCAAATTGAATGAAAGTTGCGTACATATCTGAGGATCACACACGTACATTGGCATATTTTTCTGAGCTACCTACGGAGAGGCAGGTCAAAATTCGTGACAGACAAAGAAATCATATCTTGCGCAGTAATCCAAATCTAGTATGAACCTTACTATCAAAGACTTTACTTGGCACAACAAAGCACAAAACTAAGATAAGGAGAGGTTGCTACAGTAGTAAACAACTTCCAAGACTCAAATATAAAACAAAAATACTGTAGTAAAAACATGGGTTGTCTCCCATAAGCGCTTTTCTTTAACGCCTTTCAGCTAGCCGCAGAAAGTGTATATCAAGTATTATCAAGGGATGAAGCATTGATATCATAAGCTCCCCCATCTGTAGTGGTACTAAGGGCTTTGTCAATTTTAGGTCTATAATAATATTTTTTTGGTTTAGGCACTTTAGAGACATGCATAAACTTTTGCTCCTTACCCACATAAGCTTTTTCTCTAAACTTTATAGATGAAAAGGTTGAACCCAAGGTTCCCATAGCTTTTTCAAGTTCGCCAATCCTATTGATTTGATTATCATGGACAACACAAGTTCCTAGGACACTAATTCTTTCAACATTTCCAATTTAGTTTCAATACTTGGAAATTTTTTCTCTATGGTTTCCAATTTTTTCATAACATCCTCAAGAGAGGTTTCAATTTTAGTTTCATTAACAGGTGGTATTCCAACTAGACTCTTAATGATGCAACTAGCTTCTAAAGCAGGAGTACCTAGGAAATTACCCCCCCCCCCCCCCCGAAAGAGTATCAAGAACATACCTATTCCAACTAGATATACCAACATAAAAGTTCCTAAGTAGGATAATAGTGGAGTGTTTCTTAGTGCACCTTTGATGAGCATCACTAATTCTATACCAAGCATCTTTAAAACTTTCTCCACCTTGTTGCTTAAACGAACGAACTTCAACTTCAGGATTACTCATTTTAGCAGTAGTAAATAAAGCAAACTAGATAAAATAAATGCAAGTAACTAATTTTTTTGTATTTTGATATAGAGTGCAAGACAGTAAATAAAGTAAAACTAGCAACTAATTTTTTTGTATTTTGATATAATGCAACAAACAAAGAAAGTAAATAAAATAAAGCAAGACAAAAACAAAGTAAAGAGATTGGATTGTGGGGACTCCCCTTGCAGCGTGTCTTGATCTCCCCGGCAACGGCGCCAGAAAAAGAGCTTGATGGCGTGTAACTCACACGTTCGTTGGGAACCCAAGAGGAAGGTATGATGCGCACAGCAGCAAGTTTTCCCTCAGAAAGAAAGCAAGGTTTATCGAACCAGGAGGAGCCAAGAAGCATGTTGAAGGTTGATGGCGGCGGAATGTAGTGCGGCGCAACACCAGGGATTTCGGCGCCAACGTGGAACCTGCACAACACAACCAAAGTACTTTGCCCCAACGAAACAGTGAGGTTGTCAATCTCACCGACTTGCTGTAACAAAGGATTAGATGTATAGTGTGGATGATGATTGTTTGCGAGAAAACGAGTAAAGAACAATAGCAGCAGATTTGTATTTCAGATGTAAAGAATGGACCGGGGTCCACAGTTCACTAGAGGTGTCTCTCCCATAAGATAAATAGCATGTTGGGTGAACAAATTACAGTCGGGCAATTGACAAATAAAGAGAGCATAACAATGCACATACATGATATAATGAATATTGTGAGATTTAATTGGGCATTACGACAAAGTACATAGACCGCTATCCAGCATGCATCTATGCCTAAAAAGTCCACCTTCAGGTTATCATCCGAACCCCTTCCAGTATTAAGTTGCAAAACAACAGACAATTGCATTAAGTATGGTGCGTAATGTAATCAATAACTACATCCTCGGACATAGCATCAATGTTTTATCCCTAGTGGCAACAGCACATCCACAACCTTAGAACTTTCGTCACTCGTCCCGGATTTAATGGAGGCATGAACCCACTATCGAGCATAAATACTCCCTCTTGGAGTTAAGAACAAAAACTTGGCCGAGCCTCGATACGTCTCCGACGTATCGATAATTTCTTATGTTCTATGCTATATTATTGATGATACCTACATGTTTTATGCACACTTTATGTCATATTCGTGCATTTTCCGGAACTAACCTATTAACAAGATGCCGAAGTGCCGATTCTTTGTTTTCTGCTGTTTTTGGTTTCAGAAATCCTAGTAAGGAAATATTCTCGGAATTGGACGAAATCAAAGCCCGGGGGCCTATTTTTCCACAAAGCTTCCGGAAGTCCGAAGACGAGACGAAGAGGGGCCACGGGGTGGCCAAACCCTAGGGCGGCGCGGCCCCACCCCTGGCCGCGCCGGCCTATGGTGTGGGCCCCCGTGCCGCCTCTTGACTTGCCCTTCCGCCTACTTAAAGCCTCCGTGACGAAACCTCCGAGTACCGAGAGCCACGATACGGAAAACCTTACTGAGACGCCGCCGCCGCCGATCCCATCTCGGGGGATCCAGGAGATCGCCTCCGGCACCCTGCCGGAGAGGGGAATCATTTCCCGGAGGACTCTACACCGCCATGGTCGCCTCCGGAGTGATGAGTGAGTAGTTCACCCCTGGACTATGGGTCCATAGCAGTAGCTAGATGGTTGTTTTCTCCTCATTGTGCTTCATTGTTGGATCTTGTGAGCTGCCTAACATGATCAAGATCATCTATCCGTAATTCTATATGTTGTGTTTGTCGGGATCCGATGGATAGAGAATACTATGTCATGTTAATTATCAAGTTATTATACATGTGTTGTTTATGATCTTGCATGCTCTCCGTTTCTAGTAGAGGCTCTGGCCAAGTTTTTACTTTTAACTCCAAGAGGGAGTATTTATGCTCGATAGTGGGTTCATGCCTGCATTGACACCTGGGACAGTGACAGAAAGTTCTAAGGTTGTGTTGTGCTATTACCACTAGGGATAAAACATTGGCGCTATGTCCGAGGATGTAGTTGTTGATTACATTACGCACCATACTTAATGCAATTGTCTGTTGTTAGCAACTTAATACTGGAGGGGGTTCGGATGATAACTCTGAAGGTGGACTTTTTAGGCATAGATGCGGTTGGATGGCGGTCTATGTACTTTGTCGTAATGCCCAATTAAATCTCACTATACTTATCATGTCATGTATGTGCATTGTTATGCCCTCTCTATTTGTCAATTGCCCGACTGTAATTTGTTCACCCAACATGCTTTTATCTTATGGGAGAGACACCTCTAGTGAGCTGTGGACCCCGGTCCATTCTTTAATACTTGAAATACAAATCTGCTTGCAATACTTGTTTTTCTTGTTTTCTCTGCAAACAATCATCTTCCACACAATACGGTTAATCCTTTGTTACAACAAGCCGGTGAGATTGACAACCTCATCTGTTTCGTTGGGGCAAAGTACTTTGGTTGTGTTGTGCAGGTTCCACGTTGGCGCCGGAATCTCCGGTGTTGCGCCGCACTACATCCCGCCGCCATCAACCTTCAACGTGCTTCTTGGCTCCTCCTGGTTCGATAAACCTTGGTTTCTTTCTGAGGGAAAACTTGCTGCTGTGCGCATCATACCTTCCTCTTGGGGTTGCCCAACGAACGTGTGAAATACACGCCATCAGCCTCTACTAATAACGGAGAGCATGCAAGATCATAAACAACAGATAGGTAATAGATTGATAATCAACATAACATAGTATTCTCTATCCATCGGATCCCGACAAACACAACATATAGAATTACGAGATAGATGATCTTGATCATGTTAGGCAGCTCACAAGATCCGACAATGAAGCACATGAGGAGAAGACAACCATCTTGCTACTCGCTATGGACCCATAGTCCGGGGGTGAACTACTCACTCATCACTCCGGAGGCGACCATGGCGGTGAAGAGTCCTCCGGGAGATGATTCCCCTCTCCGGCGGGGTGCGGAGGTGATCTCCGAGAATCCCCCGAGATGGGATTGGCGGCAGCGGCGTCTCCGGAAGGTTTTCCGTATCGTGGCTCTCGGTGCTCGGGGGTTTCGCGACGAAGGCTTTAAGTAGGCGGAAGGGCAACGCGGGGGCCACACGAGGGCCCCACACACCAGGGCCGCGCGGCCAAGGGCCAGGCCGCGCCGCCCTGTTGTGTCGGCGCCTCGTGGCCCCACTTCCTTTCCCCTTCGGTCTTCTGGAAGCTTCGTGCAAAAATAGGACCCTGGGCGTTGATTTCGTCCAATTCCGAGAATATTTCCTTACTAGGATTTCTGAAACCAAAAATAGCAGAAAACAGCAACTGGCTCTTCGGCATCTCGTTAATAGGTTAGTGCCGAAAAATGCATAAATACGACATATAATGTGTATAAAACATGTAGATATCATCAATAATGTGGCATGGAACATAAGAAATTATCGATACGTCGGAGACGTATCAATCATCTACATCGAGTTCATCATATGGATCGTCAAGAGCGTCCCCAACATGATCATCATCGACACTCTTCTTCGAGTTCCACAAGGCGCCACAAACAACATGACAAGTCACATGAGCCATCATCTAGGCATGCCGAGGATCGTCATCGACACACACCATATCATGATCATCGTCGAACACCACCACCTCATGGATCCCATCGACATACATCACCACATGATCATCATCGACACAAGCCACCCCATGATCGCCATCGACAAACATCTTCCAAGGATCTTCGATGACACCCCTCAAGCCATGGTGATGACGCACGAAGACGAGAGCCTCAACATGATGGCGACAAACACCATCATAGGGTGTCTACCACTCCAAGGATGGCAAGTGCACATCAAGCGTACCTTCCTTACAAGGTGACTTCCATTTCTTGTGCCACCACCACAATGGCCCCTGCCTCTTCATATTCCTATGGACTCCGATGCTACAAGTGCAAACAACAAGGCCACCTTCCACGGGAATGTCCCAATCTCCTATGTGATGTGTGCAAGGTCAAGGGTCACATGTCGTGGCAATGCACAACACCAAGCGCCAAGATGCTCCACTTCGACGAGCTACATGCCCAAGCCACCAAGAAGTCTATGACGCCCACACTTCAAGATGAAGATCAACAAGGTCAACTCAAGGGTGAAGTTGATCCGGGCCTAGCTCTCAACGACACTATGGCGCCACTGCTTGAGGATGACTTGGGAGGCGATGGAGTTGAGATGGTTGAGCATGGGAATTTCCCTTCAACCAAGGAGGCGCATGGAGATGAGAAAGTCGAACCTACTCCTAGATGCTTGCATGATGAGTTGGTACCAATCCCATGTGAGCATGAGCGCCACTTAGCCCACTTGAGTGAGAGCGATAGTGAGTTGAGTGACTCTCACCTCATATGCGAGATTGAGTGCTTCCATTTGGAGGACATGAGTGAGACACCGAGAGAGTTGCGAGAGGTAGTTGATAGGTCCATGGAGGACATCACATTTTCTAACACATTAACCTCTCCCTCTATTGCGTCTTCTTATGTTGCACTAGGTTCCATGGATGTCGAAGTGCCGACAATGGAGAAGAACATGTACATGGTGCAAGAAGATCACACCACACCATGCTTATTTGACGATGAGAAGATCGACCATGTGGAGCCTACCACTACCACAATACCTACATCAAATGAGTCGGACTACCAAGGTAACAATAAAGGTATTGTTGAGACCATGATCCCACTAGTGGACATGAAAAATGATGAATTGTTTCCTCTTGCTTGCAATATGAGGACCACTTGCGCTTTCACATGTGTTGTTGACAATGATGTCATTAGCTTTCGCATGCTTTGCCCCAAATGTTTGCAATACTCCATAATCCTTGCATCCAAGATTGTCACAAATTTCTCATTCCTATGCTTGCTATGCAAAAATGCTTATTTCATTGTCCACGAGATGGCCCCATAGCCTTCTCAATTTTTGATGACTCCAACTTACCACATACCACAAATGCACCATCATGCCATAGGCACACTCGCCATGCATTTCATAAAACCTTGATTGACACTAATGGTGATGTGCACACGACATGGCACATCATGATGGATGATGTGTTCATCTACCATGCACACACGCTTTTTGTCTTGCCGATTGTGTGTATAGGTACAAGAACGACAAACTCTACCTCCACGAAGCATGAACTAATTAAAAGAGCAATCGAGAGCTTCCCCCACAAGGACTTCAACAAGCACGCCCGCACCACGAAGAAAATCCATAAGGATACAAGGGCAACAATACTCGAACATGTCCTTCACCAAGCTAGAAGGATCAACGCCTACATCATCGACAAAAAAAATTCCAAGTACTTGGTGAGCAAGACATTCAACACCTCGGACATCTCACCCCATCATGGAGATGAGGAGGAACAAGAGTCGAGGACGACTCTTCCCCAAGGGGGGGAGATGATGCAACCCCGCTCAAGGACGACACTACATCATGGCCAACTTATCCCCAAAGTGAACCAATGACTCGAGCCCGAGTGAAAGCTATACATGACAAGGTGAACTCACTCCTCTCTACACTCGAACTCGACATAACCTTGGACAGATTGCTACTTCATACTGATATACGATGTGTCATTAGGTACCAATCTCGTCAAGGATCCGAAGGAGAAGAAGCCTCTTTGCTCAAGAAGAAGAAGGGAAGACCAAAGAGAAGAAGAAGGGCTCCAGCCGCTGGTCACAGCACCAGGCCGGCACTTTCGCCCCCACCAGGCCGGCACTGTCGGTGGGCGCACCCCGGCACTGCCGGTGGACACACCCCGGCACTGCCAGTGGACGCACCCCGGCACTGCCGACCAAACTTCTCCGGCACTGCCGGCACTGCCGGCCCCTCCCAAGTCAACTTCATCTGGGCCGTCCATTTTCATCCTATGGCTATGTTTATTCCGTGCAAATGACTAAGTTACCCCTACTCTGAATTTGGGCTATATGTATCTCATTCCCCGCCTGGATTAGGGTTAGACAATGATTTGAGATTAGACTTGAGCTTTGTCTCCCTAGGACTATTGTTCTTTGTATCCAAGGTACTCTTGTGGAATCTTACTCTCTTCATGGATGATTCTAGGGCAACCCCTCTCTCATCCAAGTTCTAGGGTGGATCTCTTCATCCAATCTCTCTCCTCTTGGATTCTACCTAAGGGTCTCTCCAAGAGTTGATTCTATTGGCTTGGTCTAACCAACCAAGGGAGTGAATTGGTTTGTATTGGGTTGGTGTGTGTGTGTTTGTGATTTGGATCTTGTGTTCTTCTTCCTCTCCCACCTCTTCCATCCACAAACTTGGTCAAATTTGTGAGATCTGGGCACATCCTAACCCTTAGGCCACATCACATAGTATGGCCACCACACACATAACAATTACTAGTGTGCCTATCTTTGAACATTGTATGCCTAGTCAACTTAGTATGATGTAGTGTGCTCTTATATTGATTCACCGTGACCGACTTCGTTGTAGGCTGATGAAAAGGCCCCCGTGTTGCCACCTCTGGTAACACGGGCGGCAACCAACCTCCTCCCCTTCTCCTCCCGCATTCGACCCTCCCCCTCATGGTCGTCAAGCAAAGCCCTGGCGTTGCTGGTGGCGGCGGAAGTTTTATGTCTGGCGTGTTTCTAGTGTGGGGCTCTCTGTTGATGTTTGGAGGTGGGCCGATGGCGGTTTGAGCGAATATGGAAGTCATAGGCATCGAGGCCGGCTAGAGGTTGTGAGCACGCGGGGGAGGCGCTATAGGGCGGTATGACCGACAGCTAGAGCTCGCTGGCCCAAGCTAGATATAGTCCTAGGCAGGCTCTTCCTGGGGATGGCTTCTAAGTTGGCGGGTGTGGTGCGGCTGGAGGTGGTGTTGTTGAGTCTAGGGGTAATGTGTGGCTGGCGACGCCAGGGCTGCATGGAGGAGGTGCTGGAACACCGGCTCCAATAAGGAGGAGTCCCTCGTGGCCGGGATGTCAAGGTGATGTGACGTGAGGTGTTACTGTACTTGTGGCATGGGGAGTAGAGTACGCAGGTACGACGACCCTGAGATGGGCTCACTGATTGTTCTTAGCAAGCTGGTCATGCCGGTGGAACTTGCGCCCAATCGCAGATGCACCGGTTGAGAGTGGTGACTTTTGCCATTGGGGCATGAAATGCTACACGGGCTATCACTAGGTGGTGCTTGGTGGATGTCGATGATGAGAGGTCACGCTTTCACCATCCTTGAGTGGAGTTCCGGGAGAAAGCCTTGCATTGACCATGTTAGTGTCGGTAGCGGCGGTGCACCAGCATCGTTTTTCCTCATTGGAGGTGCTTGCCGTGGAGGTCCTTCCACACGTGGATGTGTGCTCTCCGGGAGAAATCGTAAGCTTTGTTTTTTTTGGGAAGATGACGTTGACTCCTACGTTGTTACCTTCTTGAAGGCGTCATCTTGGAGGTATTGTTATGTTGATGGTGCGTGTTTCTCTTGTCGACGGATGGTGGATGTCGAACCAACAACCTCAAGTGGATGTTTGTACGTCGAGGCGGCAGCCTCAGAAACTATGATGGACGTCAATTCCACGACTCGGGGGGGGGGGGCAGACTTGTTACTCGTATGGCTTGAGTGTCCATGCTCATTATTCTTATTAAAACCATGGCATCGAGACGAATAATCCATTTGCTATTCTAGTAAAAATAAATGCACTAGAAATTGGTTGGTCGGTGTGGCATTTAAAGGATGACACTAGAGAAACTATTTTTCATGTGATTTCAAACTATCAACTTCTTCAGCTACCTCTTTCTTTGTTTTATCCTCTCTTTTTTGGTAGTCTTGTGTCGCCAGTGCGGTGAGGTTGTTGGCTCGTTCAGGTGTCTCAGAGGAGGCACATTGACCTTTAGGCCGGGGCGATGGCCCCGGATGTTGGTGCAGTGGGCATGGTATGCGAGTGTTTTGTCCTATGTAATTTGGGCTACATGCGGCTGAGTCGTGTAGTGTTGTGGCTCGAGTGTGAGCTGTGGTATGTCGGGAAGGATGTCCTAGAAGGTGGTTTTGGCAGCCCGCTTGATGTGGCAGAGCAGTTGCATGTCAGGGCGACGGCCCCGAAACTTTATCAGTGTTGAGGGCTCCTCGTAGGGTTGGCTTTTTCATCTACGTTCGAGCGTTCCATATCTGCCCCTCGCACAATAGTCATGACGTCTTCTCTCTATTGCTGGTGGAAAGGTCGTTGGTCGATGGAGTGGTGTGTCAAGTTTGTGCATGGTTATTTCCAGGTCTTGAGGGGCTTGGGCCTGTGGCGAGTATTGGCATGGCCCATGGTTTTGATCGTTGTTGCATGGTTTTCATTTCAACAATTTCTTGTTAGTTATTGGATACGACAAAGTTCTTTTTCCTTGGTTTTTCAAATATATGATGTAGTGCTGAAATATTTCGTACATTGGTTGAAGTCATGCTTGTTTTGCCGGTGGTACTTAACTTGCAAGAGAAAGAAATATACATGCTACTCCCTCCATTTATTAATATAAAATATTTTAGACACATTTAAAATAGGCTAAATACAAGTGAACCATAAAAGTGTGTGAACCTATCTTTACTATTATATTGGAGTTGGACGTAGGTCGTACAACGTGTTTGGTGAAGGAGATTCGGAACATCCAGATCGTCCACCTAATATTAGTGTCTCCCCTTCGTTCGATCAAATTTCAAAACAAGTCAGCGCTCACGGACAAAATAATGAGGAAATATACCTTTCATATTCCCGAAAAAAGAAATTTCACTTCATCGTCATAATTCCCCGGTCGCTCGGATCTTGCCGTTCCCTCCACGGAGACTACACCTCGCCATTGCCGCCGCCACCCCGCCCCGCCCACGCTGCCGTGGGAAAGGATCCCGCCACCTCTCTAGCTAGGGAACCTTCATATGATGTTGCACCCCGTACTGCTGCGCCTCAAACTTGCGGATGGGAAGGGTTGGAGGTGAGGTAGGAAAGGGAGGGAACTCATCATGCCGTGGCCGTGGAGGTGGGAAGGTGAGCTCGCCTCACACTCAGTAGCTCTAGGCCCCCCGCGTCTTCGGAGAGCGCCAGCAGTGGAGGGAGGAACGGGAACGGGGAGAGATATTTTGTCACCAAGTTCTATCAGTTCATCAAGCTGGCGTCGTTGATTGACCAAGATGCAGTATCCTATTCTAAGTTGATTGGCCAGAATCTGGCACATCTGCCTCCCCTCTGATTCATTCAGCTGATCACCTAGGCTGATTGTTTAGACTCTTTTCTAAATTTGTTCCAAAATAATTAGATAGTAATTAGATAGTTAGGCTTTGTAAGATGCTCTTCTGCGATTTTAGCTCTTCTTATCTTTGTCGACCACTGCATGTAGCAGCAGGCTTGGTAAGGGAAACATAAGAAATATATGTACAACCCAAGATTATCGGTTGGCGGCATGTAGCAGCAGGCTTGGTAAGGGAAACATGAGAAATATATGTACAACCCAAGATTATCGGTTGGCGTTCATATTCACCATCCGGACAGCGCTCCGCTGCCTGCACTGAAGCTCGTGTACATCTTGAAGTTGTCTATCTCTCTCTCATACATGTTTGTTCATATGCAAAACATCAAGGCGTTATGTATTAATGTGCTTCACATGTTTATTTCAGGTTTCTTGACTAGACCTTCTCACCAACGAGCTCGCGGCTCTGGGCGCCAACATGCTAGCGAGCCACTAACAGCTACTTCCAAAGGTACAGGTCATCGGGCACTTCCTCTAACTTCATCAGCGGCGCTGCCCTCAACCAAAATATGTTAAGTCTGCAATGCATCTATGTCTCCTCTTGCATTATATATTTTCGTTTTTTTCATTCAGATAATATATTAAAAATTGTATGTACATTATTAAACAGCCCACTCATTGTAAAAATATACTAAAAATGGGCTGCACAAAATGCCTTCTCATTGTAAAAATATTATTTTCCTTTCCAATGCCCTTTAGACATGTTCTGCATTCGTGCCACTTTTAGTGTTTGCTTGACATGAATACTTCAGATGTGTATTTTTAGCAGTTGTAGTTCTGAGCATGAAGCTGAACATGCATGCTATTGTTGTTATGCCATGTGTTGTCCGTGCTGCAGAGATGGAGCTACAGAACCGCTATAGCTTACGCCACCAAGCCCGTTGGCAACACCAACAAGCATGGCCACGTTAAGGCTTCTCATGCAAAGATATCATCTCGCTTCATTTCTTGCTCTTGTCACATCCACATTTAAGCACTTTTGCATTGTTGATCTATTTTGTTAAGTTTGAATTAATTAAGCTTTTCACACTGTTTTATCTGTTTAGATTTCTTTCAGATTTTTTTCGTGCAAGCAATCATCTATACCACATGGTTAGAAGGCATCAACCTAACTAAAATTGGAAGCAACACTTGCTACATTTCTCTTGCTAGATGTCTTGGGTTTACAACGTATTGTATTGTGATCTAATTCTGCAGTTCCTTTTTTCTGAAAACTACTAGGTATGCTGGCCAAGCTGCAGATCAAGGAGACCAAGCAAACCATCACCGCATAGGCCGGTGGCAAGGGCGTCTCCTCCGCTGCCGGGCTCCCGTTTGGCAACGCTTCCTCCATGTACCCTCAAGGTCGGCTACCGTAGGTGCACCTTGCTGTTGTAGGTGCTCCTCCTCAACTCCGGCAACGAGCTGCATCTATTTGCTGTTGTAGGTGCATATTGTTCTAAGCATGTCTCACTTAATATTGTTACTCATTGTATTATTATTAAGCAATAATGTATGCAATTTATGTATAGCATATTACATGTCTTCGTAGGTTCAACAGCAACAAGCTATTGGTGGGCTCTTCAAAGGGTTGAACATGTTTCAGTTTATGAATCCTTGGAGAAAGGCTACTTGCGAGGACATGCGAAGACGAGGAGGTTGGTGACTTGCTGCTGCTCAATACATTATGCCAAGAACCAGGAGCGGGGATTAAATAAGAATATATGTAAAATAATAAAAGAAAAGAAAGAAGAGCAGATGGAAATAGAGTGGTTGCGTATTAGGTAAAAAAAAAGTTAGTCTACATCCTTTTACAAGTGAGCTAGGTTTCTGAAACACGTATTGCAGCAAGTACCAACCATTGTTTCAATTATATATATTTTTATATCTTTGAAGGGTGTGACTGGAACATATACGCATGATAAATTCCTCCTATTGTTGTACTCGATTTATGTTTCTGTACTTTTGACGAGTGAGAGTCTTGCAACTTTGTTTTTTCCACTTCCACATTCATTCATGCATGTTAGTTTGTGCCACTTTGCAAGAAAAAGCCTTCAGGAGATGCTCCAAGACAAATGTGGAGACAATCACACTGACGGCTCTGGTTCAATTTGGTGAAACGACCTAACGACATAAGAAGATATTTTGTACATTGGTGGCCACTTGAAGTTGTATCTGAGTTACAAGCTAAGTGAAAACTTTGTTAATACTATATGATCATATTTCATAAATGTAGGGTAATTCCTTTCTATAAACATGATGTAGAATTGTAGATTTTAACTGAATTATATTTTAATTAAAATAAATTTTATTCTACTGAAATATTATTTTGCTATTCTCTTAAGAATAAATTCAGACCGTAGCAACGCACGGACATTCAACTAGTTATCTATAAAATTTCAAAATGTTTTATAAAACTGTACAGAAGGAATAGTTTCAGTTCAACATAGTGCTGAGTGACCATGTACTATGTAGGCAAAAAGCAATACAAACAAGCCAAAGTACCGTCTCGATACATAGCAGGGCATCGATGATTGTTGTCAGACAAAAAAAGCGACTCGTAATGTTGGTTCGGTTCAAAGCGATTCAAAACCTTACAATAGAATATATAGACTGACATCAAAGGGAAAGCAAGCCATCGGAATGGGCCCATGCCTCCTGCCACAAGCGGCTCATACATAGTAGTGAACTTGGATCGATTCGTTCTTTTTCTTGAACCGCATACACATAGTGCATGACCGACCATCTCCAGCCGTCTTCCCGAAAAGGCTTTCAGGACGTCTTCTTTTCATCCGAATGGATGAAAATGGTCGCCCCTGGCTTCTCGTTTTCTTCCGGATTAGGCCTTTCATCCGTCCGGCGAACCCAGACCATCCCCGGGTCCCCAGAGAGCACTCGGGGACTCCAGACGAGAGAAAAGCACGGGAACCGTCTGGTGGCCCCGACTTGTCGGCGACAAAGGCCTGGGTTCTACGGCAATACCCTCGTCTTCCCCGATATACGACACGCGTGCATTTGGGGGGAAATTTGTAATTCTACGGCAATACCCTCGTCGAACGACAACTTTGGACAAACTAAGTGGTGCAACATATAAAAATTACATATAAAACTTCGAATAAACATAAAAATACATATAAAAACTTTGAAACAAACTTAAACTACTTCTTCTTCCTAGATGGCCCCGCCTCATCGTCCTGACGGTGACGCTTCCGGCTCGTCCCCTCCTCCGAAGAGCCGGTGTCCTTCGACGTGTCGGAGCAAGTTGAGTCCTCCTCGTCGTCGAAGGTGCTCGCCGGCTGCGCCTGCGCCTTCGCCTGGGCCACTACGTCCTCAGCCTCTTCCTCCTCCTCCTCCTCAGCCTCTTCCTCGGCCTGCTCCTCGGCCTCTTTGTCCTCCTCCTCATCGGCATCCCATTCCTCCTCGCTGGCCGGCGGCGGGGAATCATCGCTGCTAGACGATGCAGCTTGGTCCCACCAATGGCGCCATCCAGGCGATTTCCCCTTGCTGTCGGTGTCCGATGGCAAAGAGAGATCGCTCATGGTTACAGAGGATGGTGAGGAGATAAGAGATGAATGACGTCGGCTGTCGGAAACCGTATATGTAGGTCTATCGACGAAGAGAGCGGCGGTTGCTCTTCCGCGGAGTTCGTGCTCCATTACGGGGGCGGTTCTCGCGTCGAGGCCACTTCAACCGTTCCCGACGAGGCGTTTGGGCTCCCGAGACCACTTCGCGGACCATTACGGCGGTTCAATGCATAGAGGCCACTCCGACGGTTCTGTTAGAGATATATTTGGTATAGGTATATTAGGTAGTTTAGGATTTGTAATCTCTGCCTACCATATCTCTAGGAGAGCTATCTTAGCCTCCAAGTCTGTACCACTATATATACTCGCCCGAGAGGCTCAATACAACATCCAACATATTCCGCATATCCCTCTCTATCGTTCTACATGGTATCAGAGCGGCGCCGATCCTAACCTAGCCACCGCCCAAGTTTCCGCGCCGTGCCGCCCCCGGGGAGGTCGATTTCCATGATCTACTCCGGGGGCAGCGCAACCCGTATGAAGGTTCGTCCGCCGATCCGTTGATCCGCTGCCCCCGAGTCTTTTTTTTTCAATCCGTAGATTGGTTTTCTCTTTGCGTCGCCGGTTGATGTGCGTAGTTGACACGTCCGTTGGGAACCCCAAGAGGAAGGTGTGATGCGCACAGTAGCAAGTTTTTCCTCAGTAAGAAACCAAGGTTATCGAACCAGTAGGAGCCAAGAAGCACGTTGAAGGTTGTTGGTGGCGGAGTGTAGTGCGGCGCAACACCAGGGATTCCGGCGCCAACGTGGAACCTGCACAACACAATCACAGAACTTTGCCCCAATGTAACAGTGAGGTTTTCAATCTCACCGGCTTGCTGTAAACAAAGGATTAGATGTATAGTGTGGTTGATGATGATTGTTTGCGAAGAACGGTAAAGAACAATTGCAGTAGATTGTATTTCAGATGTAAAGAATAGGACCGGGGTCCACAGTTCACTAGTGGTGTCTCTCCCATAAGATAAACAGATGTTGGGTGAACAAATTACAGTTGGGCAATTGACAAATAAAGAAGGCATAACAATGCACATACATATATCATGATGAGTGATGACCCACAAGTATAGGGGATCGCAACAGTCTTCGAGGGAAGTATTACCCAATTTATTGATTCGACACAAGGGGAGACAAAGAATACTTGAAAGCCTTAACAACGGAGTTGTCAATTCAGCTGCACCTGGAAACGGACTTGCTCGCAAGAGTTTATCGGTAGTAACAGTTTTATA